>NC_092235.1:16026897-16034397 GCF_036320965.1 Panulirus ornatus
TTCAAATCAACGTGAGGACAATGACGTGCATGAAATGAGTTAATTCTGGGTGAAGCAATTCATAACATGTCACACAACGCACACATCCATCTGAGCCCGATACACTACAGTTACACATGGGCAGCTGCCCTGTGCCAAGTAATGGCACACCCAAGAACAGGCCGTCACTGACAGAGAGCCCGCGCCATGCATGCTTAGCACTGACGAACCTTTACACACACACAAACACACACACACACACACACACACACACACACACACACACACAATGGCGTATGCTTGCGTCTGTACATAAGCAGAGGGATAAATGAAAGAAGCCTTACCTTGCCAAACTTTACATCAGCTAGGTTCCAAGACGCCCAGACGTGATCTGTACTAAAGTTGTTGACTGCTTCACGTAACGTATTATTCTCGTCCATCTAAAGATACATGCTTCACCATCTAAACTCTCTCACAGACAACGTCATACTGTTAATCTCCACTTTAATCTTGTTGACGGCATGTATTCATAAATGCCAGTCCCCTTACACTTCCACTGACGATTTCTTTTTTAATCTTTCCAAACGCTCGCACTTAAGAAAACAAAAACACAACAGATCCACAGTACAAACGCATGAAGCACCGGCATTCTTAAACCATGTTTATTATGTATTTCTTCCCACTTTTCGAAATCATAACATTCACTGGGTTTATCCGCCTCAAAACAACTGTGACTACGGGGTCCAGGTGGATGGGGGGAACGTCCTACACCCACCGGCGTCACAACCGACACTGAGTGACTCCACCAGTGACCAGGACCAGCAGCCAGGGCGGGAAAGTCCTCCTCCGCCCGGGTTCCCAGAGCCTCCCACCTACTCAAGTTGCCAATTACCGTTTTCGCCTGCCCAGGTGATTACACCGTCATCTTGAACAAGTTGCTGAACCCCAGTTTTGCAACTACAGCTTAAATTACTGATGTCGACTGCTTAACCCCTTGAGTACGAGCACTTAATCCCTTGAGTACGACGACTTAACCCACGAGTAAGATGACTTTATAAGTCATCGCACGCCGTAATTAAGTCGTCGTATTCGTGTGGGTTAAATCTTCGTACACAAGATGTACAAGTTGTCGTACACCCAGGGTTAATGTCACGACCGTATGTACCTTGTAAACTCTGTCGTAATGTTTAATGACTCACCCTACGAGAGGAGATGACAGCTATTAAAACGACGACCTCTTGATTTGATACACTCGGGATTTTTTTTTTTTTAAACGGTGGTCACACAAAATGCCATATATTCCACCAGTTACCCCCACGACTGAGATACGTGACGAACATTTATTACAACTGCCGGGAATAAAATATGTATGGAGACAGTTTACATACGCTTCTTAACTGTGAAGAAGAACACTGTGTAAAAGAGTGGTGTGTGTGTGTGTGTGTGTGTGTGTGTGTGTGTGTGTGTGTGTGTGTGTGTGTGTGTGTGTGTGTGGATTTAACGAGTACCTAAGGCGGGATGCTGCCAAGGTGATAGGGGTAGCGCGTGGCGCTCACCGCAGAGGGTGGGAGGAGAGGGACAAGGAACATGATGGCAAGGGATGGGAGGTTACCAGGCTGGGACGGACGTTACGAGACCAGGCATGATGTTATGGAAGGAGAGGTCAGGTGACGATGTGAGGTTAATGAGGGGATGAGGCAGGTGAAGGTCACACTGCTATTGTAGGCAGGGAAATGAGGGTGGAGGTAATGAGGATAGGAGGAAGAGAGGGCAGGCCTCATGGGGATAGATGATGGTGGAGTGAACATGGGATATGTGAAGGCAAGGCCAATGGGGATAGGTAAACACAGCAGTTGAAAGGAACTAGAGAACATACAGCTAATGGGGATAGGTGAAGGTCAGGCTAATGGGGATGAGTTAATGGGAAGGGGAGGTGGGGATGGTAAGAGAAGAATAGTAGAGGGCAAATCCATCCCTCCGATTATCAGTTTAAATAACAAAAATCTCCCAAGCAGAGCAACCAAGTTGGAATCAACTTACCTACATGAGTGTGAAAATCGTTGGTAAGAGTCTATACAACTGACAGTGTCTTCTATAGCTGTGACGTTATCAGAGCAAGATAGGAATACATATATGGTAACATGTGCATGTACATATGTGTTCGTGTAAAGCATTAATCTCTTGAGCACGACTGCACGAACCCTGAGAAAGGCGGTACGACCCTTGAGCAAGACGTCACGACCCTTGGGAATGTTGGCCTAGCCTCTGACCTGATCCGTAAGGCAACGCCAGATCATCATACCCAAGGGTCGTACCACTGTGCTCAAAGTTTGGACTCTCGAACTCATGGGGCTAAACATGCCGTCGTGAAGAACAAACCAGAAAACTGGGAGGAAAATGGACGATAAAAAGTAGAAAAAAAAGACAAACAATAAGCAAAAACTAACACAAACACACACACACACACACACACACACACACACACACACATATGTATGAGCCTCCGATGTGTAGTGATCAGCGTTTCTGATCATATCGGCACTAAACAACCGCCCTCCCACTCAACCTGGTCTTAAACTCTGCAAACCACCAGACATACGCCCATCTGGAACTTCACTCCCCAGACATGCATGAGCTACACTGTCTCGTCTGTATTTTGGACACCACTCTCGTCAACATCACAAACATCGACTCGACACATTACAGGACCAAACATACCCAAGGTGCAACTTTCATATTGAAGACACTGGAAAAACAACTAGAGATAAAAATAAAACAATATCACTGCACTTCTTGACTTGTTGTGCTACCTGGTGTGAGGTGGTATGATCGAGTAAGTAATAATAGGGCAAGAGAGATGTGTGGTAATAAAAAGAGTTTGGTTGAGAGAGCAGAAGAGGGTGTATTGAAACGGTTTGGTCACATGGAGAGAATGAGTGAGGAAAGACTGACAAAGAGGACATATGTGTCAGAGGTGGAGAGAACGAGAAGTGGGAGACCAAATTGGAGGTGGAAAGATGGAGTGAAAAAGATTTTGAGCGATCGGGGCCTGAACATGCAGGAGGTTGAAAAGCGTGCAAGGAATAGAGTGAATTGGAACGATGTGGTATACCGGGATCGACGTGCTGTCAATGGATTGAACCAAGGCATGTGAAGCGTCTGGGGTAAACCATGGAAAGTTTTGTGGGGCCTGGATGTGGAAAAGGAGCTGTGGTTTCGGTGCATTATACATTACAGTAAGAGACTGAGTGTGAACGAATGTGGCCTTTGTGGTCTTTTCCTAGCGCTACCTCGCGCGCGTGCGGGGGGAGGGGGTCGTCATTTCATGTGTGGCGGGGTGGCGACGGAAATGAATAAAGGCAGCAAGTACGTGTATATATGTATATGTCTGTGCATGTATATATATACGTTGAAATGTATACGTATGTATATGCGTGTGTGTGTGGACATGTATGTATATACATGTGTATGTAGAAGGGTTGGGTCATTCTTTCGTCTGTTTCCTTGCGCTACCTCGCTAACGCGGGAGACAGCGACAAAGATATATATATATATATATATATATATATATATATATATATATATATATATATATATATATATATCTAAATACTGAAAACGACTGACGATCACAGGAAAACAAATCAAACAAAATATATATACTTCTATAAGTATAATTCTACCTTCTAGGAAGCAAAACAAATCGCTGATAAAAACTTTTTTTGAAGTTCTATAATCCAGTTAAGTGTTATCGCATCCCTATAAGTTACAAATTACTTACAAAGTTTCTAGCTGAAAGTCATATAAAAGTTGGGTCTCTTCCAGCGGTGTTGCCGTTTTCTGTTGGGTTCTATATTAAGGTGACTGTAATAAGTTTTTTTTATTATATGGAAGTGGGGTGAGAAATTAAAACAGTAGGCGGAAATGAATACTTTCTTTTGTTTGCAAGAGCGATGCGGGATCTGACCCGACCAAGAGTACATTGCTCCGAATGGAAGAACTCCCCAACACACATTTTTACACTTGATGAGAAATGGGGCCCTACAAGTACAGACCTCTCACGTGCATAAAACACACACACATACACACACACACACACACACACACACAACACCTGTTTTCCAGCACATACTAGAACAGCATTCTATTTCATGGATAAATAATCTACACGTTTCATCCAATGGTCGAATAAAATATGTATACAGACATATTAAAGAATGCAATGACGCGAGCACACGACAGTTCTACATCTGAGAACAGTCTTGGACCAAAGGGCAAGACTGGAGGCCAGGCAAGACAAGACTATGAAAGGGACTAATTTCTGTGAAAAGTCCCTGACGTTACCCAGGACCTTACTGACGGCTGCACTACTTCCTGGCACAGGAAAATACAGACACTCCTCTGGAGGGCGGGGAGACTATACTCCCAATGACAATGCCTCACTGAAGGTGAGGATAAGACAATCATGGACCTCCGTGGTGGAGCGGTTAGCGTCCCTGACCGCGACGAATTCACGGGCCGCCCAGGGTAGAGCGCATACGTTCGAATTCTGGTTGTGGCAGTCGGTCCACAGTCAACCCAGCTGTTCATCCACCCATAAGGGTTCTTCGATAAAATGGGTACCTGGCTCCGGTTAGAGTATATATATATATATATATATATATATATATATATATATATATATATATATATATATATATATATATATATATATATATATATATTCATTGTACAAAGGCGAAGGGGATAAGAGTGACTGCTCAAATTACAGAGGTATAAGTTTGTTGAGTATTCCTGGTAAATTATATGGGAGGGTATTGATTGAGAGGGTGAAGGCATGTACAGAGCATCAGATTGGGGAAGAGCAGTGTGGTTTCAGAAGTGGTAGAGGATGTGTGGATCAGGTGTTTGCTTTGAAGAATGTATGTGAGAAATACTTAGAAAAGCAAATGGATTTGTATGTAGCATTTATGGATCTGGAGAAGGCATATGATAGAGTTGATAGAGATGCTCTGTGGAAGGTATTAAGAATATATGGTGTGGGAGGCAAGTTGTTAGAAGCAGTGAAAAGTTTTTATCGAGGATGTAAGGCATGTGTACGTGTAGGAAGAGAGGAAAGTGATTGGTTCTCAGTGAATGTAGGTTTGCGGCAGGGGTGTGTGATGTCTCCATGGTTGTTTAATTTGTTTATGGATGGGGTTGTTAGGGAGGTAAATGCAAGAGTCTTGGAAAGAGGGGCAAGTATGAAGTCTGTTGGGGATGAGAGAGCTTGGGAAGTGAGTCAGTTGTTGTTCGCTGATGATACAGCGCTGGTGGCGGATTCATGTGAGAAACTGCAGAAGCTGGTGACGGAGTTTGGTAAAGTGTGTGGAAGAAGAAAGTTAAGAGTAAATGTGAATAAGAGCAAGGTTATTAGGTACAGTAGGGTTGAGGGTCAAGTCAATTGGGAGGTGAGTTTGAATGGAGAAAAACTGGAGGAAGTGAAGTGTTTTAGATATCTGGGAGTGGATCTGTCAGCGGATGGAACCATGGAAGCGGAAGTGGATCATAGGGTGGGGGAGGGGGCGAAAATTTTGGGAGCCTTGAAAAATGTGTGGAAGTCGAGAACATTATCTCGGAAAGCAAAAATGGGTATGTTTGAAGGAATAGTGGTTCCAACAATGTTGTATGGTTGCGAGGCGTGGGCTATGGATAGAGTTGTGCGCAGGAGGATGGATGTGCTGGAAATGAGATGTTTGAGGACAATGTGTGGTGTGAGGTGGTTTGATCGAGTAAGTAACGTAAGGGTAAGAGAGATGTGTGGAAATAAAAAGAGCGTGGTTGAGAGAGCAGAAGAGGGTGTTTTGAAGTGGTTTGGGCACATGGAGAGAATGAGTGAGGAAAGATTGACCAAGAGGATATATGTGTCGGAGGTGGAGGGAACGAGGAGAAGAGGGAGACCAAATTGGAGGTGGAAAGATGGAGTGAAGAGGATTTTGTGTGATCGGGGCCTGAACATGCAGGAGGGTGAAAGGAGGGCAAGGAATAGAGTGAATTGGAGCGATGTGGTATACAGGGGTTGACGTGCTGTCAGTGGATTGAATCAGGGCATGTGAAGCGTCCGGGGTAAACCATGGAAAGCTGTGTAGGTATGTATATTTGCGTGTGTGGACGTGTGTATGTACATGTGTATGGGGGGGGGTGGGCCATTTCTTTCGTCTGTTTCCTTGCGCTACCTCGCAAACGCGGGAGACAGCGACAAAGTATAAAAAAAAAAAAAAAAAAAAAATATATATATATATATATATATATATATATATATATATATATACATATATATATATATATATATATATATATATATATATATATATATATATATACATATATATATATATATATATATATATATATATATATATATATATATATATATATATATATATTTGGCTTTGTCGCTGTCTCCCGCGTTTGCGAGGTAGCGCAAGGAAACAGACGAAAGAAATGGCCCAACCCACCCCCATACACATGTATATACATACGTCCACACACGCAAATATACATACCTACACAGCTTTCCATGGTTTACCCCAGCCTCTTCACATGCCCTGATTCAATCCACTGACAGCACGTCAACCCCGGTATACCACATCGATCCAATTCACTCTATTCCTTGCCCTCCTTTCACCCTCCTGCATGTTCAGGTCCCGATCACACAAAATCTTTTTCACTCCATCTTTCCACCTCCAATTTGGTCTCCCACTTCTCCTCGTTCCCTCCACCTCCGACACATATATCCTCTTGGTCAATCTTTCCTCACTCATTCTCTCCATGTGCCCAAACCATTTCAAAACACCCTCTTCTGCTCTCTCAACCACGCTCTTTTTATTTCCACACATCTCTCTTTCCCTTACGTTACTTACTCGATCAAACCACCTCACACCACACATTGTCCTCAAACATCTCATTTCCAGCACATCCATCCTCCTGCGCACAACTCTATCCATAGCCCACGCCTCGCAACCATACAACATTGTTGGAACCACTATTCCTTCAATATATATAAATATATATATATATATATATATATATATATATATATATATATATATATATATATATATATGCATATCGTAGAAGGTGACTAAAATGGGAGGGAGCGGGGGGCTGGAAATCCTCCCTTTTTTTTTTTTTCCAAAAAGAAGGAACAGAGAAGGGGGCCAGGTGAGAATGTTCCCTCAAGGGCCCAGTCCTCTGTTCTTAACGCTACCTCGCTAATGCAGGAAATGGCGAATAGTATGAAAGAAAAAAAAGAATATATATATATATATATAATATATATATATATATATATATATATATATATATATATATATATATATATATATATCGTTAATGGGATGGCCTTGATTAGGGCCTCAGCTGCCCGTACCGTCTCAGCTAATATAAAAAACAGTTAAGACCCCAGAATACCGAGATCTTTGAACAGTTTCCACCCCGCATGTACATACAAGAGCTGGCCAACCTTCGTGTGTTCAATAT
>NC_092235.1:16039397-16073392 GCF_036320965.1 Panulirus ornatus
TGTGAATAAGAGCAGGTTATTAGGTTCAGCAGGGTTGAGGGACAAGCTGGCTGGGATGTAAGTCTGAATGGAGAAAATTGGAGGAAGTGAAGTGTTCTACATATCTGAAAGTGGACTTGGCAGCGAATGAAATCATAAAAGCGGAAGTGAGTCATGAGGTGGGTAAGGGGGCGAAGGTTCTGAGAGATATGAAGAACGGGAGGAAGGCGAAAACGTTCTCTCGGAAAGCAAAAATGGTTATGTTTGAAGGATTAGCAGTTCCAACAATATCATATGGTTGCGAGGCATTGGCTATGGATAAGGTTGTGCGGAGGAGGGTGGAAGTGTTGAAAACGAAATGTTTGAGGATAACATGTGGTGTGAGGTGGTTTGATAGAGTAAGTAATGAAAGGGTATGAGAGATGTGTAGTAATAAAAGAGAAAGTGGTTGAGAGAGCAGAAGAGAGTGTGTTGAAATGGTTTGGACACATGGAGAGAATGAGCGGGGAAAAGTTGACAAAGAGGATATATGTGTCAGAGGTGGAGGGAACAAGGAGAATCGGGAGACCAAATTGGAGGCGGAAGGATGGAGTGAAAAAGACTTCTCAATGAGCGATAGGGGCTTGAACATGCAGGAAGGTGAAAGGCGTGCACGAAAAAGAGTAAAATGGAACTGTAAGGTATGCTGCGGTCCACATGCTGTCAATGGACTGAACCAGGGCACGTGAAGCGTCTGGGGTAAACAATGGAAAGTTGTGTGGGGCCTGGATGTGGAAAGGGAGCTGTGGTTTCAATTCATTACACAAGACATAGAAATTGAATGTGAACGGATGTGGCCTTTCTTCGTCTGTTTCCTGGCGCTACCTAGCTGACGTGGGGGGGGGGGGGGGGATGCTGTCTCCTGTAAGGCGGGGTGGCGCCGCAAATGGATGAATGCGAGCAAGTATGAATATGTACATGTGTATATATCTGCGTATGTATATGTATGTATATGTTGATATGTTTGGATATGATAATAAGTATATGTACGTGTATGTATATGTCTGTACATGAGTGGATGGGTCTGTTTCCTAGCGCTAGCTCGCTGACGTGGGAAACGGTGATCCAGTACAATAATAGTATAATAATAATAAGACACACACACACACACACACACACATATATATATATATATATATATATATATATATATATATATATATATATATATATATATATATATATATATATATATAAGGAAGAAGGAAATGTGTCAGTATACGTTAGGATCTACGTGTGGCTGCTATGATTATCCCAAGGAGTCGGTTCCTCCTCATCAACCTCGACAAAGAAACTCCCTCACAAGTTTTGGCGACAAATATGGAGTTGGCGGGAACTCATTCCGGCGGACGCAACTGGTCTATTGGTTCTTTCTCCTGATGGAAGTAAACATTAGGGGGGGGAAGGTGAGTGGAGGGGGGAGGTAGCAAGTCATTTTCAGCCAAATGCTCTCGGTAAATATACTCAAACTATAGGGATTCCTCGACAAACATAAATTACAACTTGATCATGAATTTCAGCGTTCGTAAGTCTATATTCCAAGATGAACACGAGCCTCATCCAATTCCATATAATGCGTTCAGATAGTTTCAAAACGATTCGAAGATTTGATCCTTTTGAACTCGGGGTTGCGACACCTTCCCGTTCGACGGTACAACCCTTGAGTATTATGGCCAAGCCTTATACCCTGAGGCTTAAGGGTCAGGTCAAAGGTTATGTCATTATACCCAAAGGTTGTCCGTCGTCCTCAAGGGTCGTACTGTTCAAGATCAGTGTCGTACCGCCATGTTCAAAGGGTCATCATACAGACGTGCTTACAGTCGTAACGCTGTGGCCATGGGTCGGGTCGTAACATCGTGCTGAGGTCGTAAGATTGTGCCCATAGCCGTAATGTCGTTCCCAAGGGTCGTACCGTCATGACAAGGGAGTCGTGCTGTCATGGTCTGCGGGTATAGTCAATCACACCTCGAGTCGTCCCGTCCAGTCGTGCGAGCTTGGACAAAGGGCATGACTGCACCCGGGGTCTGCCTTTCGAAACAGACTCCGAGAGAGACTGAAGACGAGGAGTTGTTTAAGGTTTTAAACCACTGGAAGCCGATTATTAATCATCATCAGAATGAAAATTTGAGAAAACATCATCAAAACTAATACAAAGAAACCTTTCCAATATATGAAAAACAAAATAATATCATGAGTCAAATTTGAAATTACTCTACAATTTACACTCTGATGATACAGAATCGTATTTGAAATCATTGTATAATTTACTTTCTGAAGATGTAGAGAGTCGTATTTGAAAACAAAGTAGAATTTACATTCCATTTCAATTTTCCTTTTAATATCATTTCCATCGAACAAGTTTATTCAATAACACACAAATATAATCTTTATAAAAACAAACTTTTCCCCAACAATATCCGAAGTTTTTCTTTTCAAAATGAACCCAAATGAGTCCATGTTGGAATCTTTCTGAAACGAGACCTGCTTTAATACGGATCACAAACATAACAACGAAATCGAAAACTTGAGTTTTTATGGTCGAGATTAATGGCTTTAATACGGATCACTGACATATTGCAGAAACAGAAAACGTTTCAATTCTAATGGTCGAGAAGACCGTAAACCCCCATACAGAGCCATCAACGTTTCATTTTTCTACCGGACACTCGTTTGTCTAGCAAGCTTCGCCAACTTCTCGTTTTCTAATTATACTTTTCTCATTAAGTCTCCCCGTCCAATCTCATTACGTTTTCGATTTCAGTGACTGCCCCTCCTGAGGAGTCTTCACACAGTATCTCGTTCCATCTCTTCCTCTGGTCGTTTATCCAATGGAAAGTGTTTCTATTATCGTGATATATTGCCTCGTACACCAGGTCCGTTTTCCTCCAATCAATCTCTCAACAGCACTGCAAACGCTACATAAAGTTTTTATTATAAATGTAGTTCCCTTCCCAAGTTAGGTTACACATTAACATTACCATGTATAATGTCTGTGTCCCGCATAACATTACGATCTTTACCTCCCTTATAACTCGTTCGGATTCCATTTCCCCAAGGCCAGAATTCAGGGTTGAGTGTCCCTCAATGAATATCAAGCATATATACTTATTTTCATGCAGGGTTTTCAGTCTGTCTTTCATCACATTCAACAAATCTGTCTTTCATGTTCATCGTTTTCTGTTATCTACCACCTTCACTTTTCCTGTTGTCTACAAAACTGTCATTTTCTCCTTAAGTACTTCTTTAACCATATCTCCTAAAACGTATATATATATATATATATATATATATATATATATATATATATATATATATATATATATACGATTATCCCTGGGGATAGGGATGAAAGAATACTTCCCACGTATTCCCTGCGTATCGTAGAAGGAGACTAAAAGGGAAGGGAGCGGGGAACTGGAAATTCTCTCCTCTCGTTTTTAGTTTTCCTAAAGAAGGAACAGAGAAGGGGGCCAAGTGAGGATATTCCCTCAAAAGGCTCAATCCTGTCCTTAACGGTACCTAGCTAACGCAGGAAATGGCGAATAGTATGGAAAAAAAAATATTTATATATACGATATTTAGAAGAACAACAATTTACGCACCAAAGAAGCCCCTAGCTAAGAAAACTCATCCCTCAGATTAGGTTAGGTTAGGTTTATTTGATTAGCACGCATTCATCATTCACACACAAAAAAGTGGAAACCTTAAAATTTCCAATATATACATAAGCTCTTCCGTAAGTGATGATCCATTCACGATTTTTCCAAATACTTTACATGAGATCCACGAAACATCCTTCCCATTTTCTTTTACCTTAAAATAACATCACAGAATTTACGAACAAGTTCTTCCAATTCTCAATACTTGTAATTCCTCGTTTGGTAACATGTTCATTGTATTTCTGTCTTTAAAAGCCACGTATTGATACACCATCTTTAAAAAATTTTCAAGAAAATCCTTAATAAAATATGCAACGAATCAATGTACATTTACATTCAATCTATACGTTGTACTAACCTATTTCGTCATTACAATTTGGATGAATGTAAATCTGGAGACGAACGGTCAATCATACACCAACACGTCAACCCACTTAATTACGGTGTGAGTCAAACTAATCATAATGAAGAACACACAATATAAGTCTGAGAAAATTTCAGCTTCCATGCTCAAGACAAAACGGTGCTCTTAAATATATCTACAGGCGTAAGTTCTAGTTTTGTAAGGCAATGATGTGTTTGTTACACAAAGGAAACACCTTGATGTATGTGTGTGTGTGTGTGTGTGTGTAACAAGACTGGAAGCAGAGGTAAACAATTCAGGATGACTTCCATCATCGGACGAGAGCATTTCCAAGTTGGCTGGCAGCCGGTGACGCGTCCGTCTCATAATGTCTTAATCATGACGAGCTGATGTAAGGTATACACGCTACAACAATTACGAAACCTCTCAACATCAACAAGAAAAAGAGACTCCGACGACTTTAGAAAATGGAAAACGAAGCCTTCAGAAAATGGGAAACACATGATTACTCCTCAAGCCAGAGTGATACGCGACCAACCTCGACAGCCAATATACATGTAGATAACCTGGGAAAAGATCCTGCCAGGTCACTTCCCCACACCCACCTGACATTGTAAGTGAAAACAATGAAACGCCAGTCCCTCTGGGGCTTGCTTATCAATAGTGTGTTCTCAGTGTGCCAAGTAAATGTCAGTCAAAACCAAATCTGTATCTTTTGTCTGTCCAACGAACATTATTACACATGCAGTGTGTAATCGTCCACACGCAGAGTAAATAGAGACACAGTCCTACACTCGTGGTGCCTTTGACGAAGTTGTGTCATTAATCGAGGCTAGCGTAGATCTAACCCTTTACTTATGAGGGATAATGTGTCATTTGGCAAGGCTAGCGCTTAGCCCTTTAATTATGACGAGAATATGAAATTTGGCAAGGCTGCCGCCATACATTGACCACAGGAAAATCTATTGAAAAGTTACGAATAAAAGTAGCATAATATGTATGATGTCGAGTGTTACGTGTACTATGGCGAGTGTGTGTTTGTGCAGTGAACACCAGGTATCCAAAAGTATGTGAGGCAGTAGAGCAATCTGGGCCACACTATTACTGGCTCCCAGCGCAGCTGTCACTAACCTTTCGGATTCCCAAGCGCGTAGTGCCTCCCTCCCTGCTCGGCGGTTGCCTGCCAACTGTGTGTGTGTGTGTGTGTGTGTGTGTGTGTGTGTGTGTGTGTGTGTGTAGGCAAGTGAAAAAGCTCTGAATTGAAGTCATCCTGGCATATTCTCATCTTTGCTCCTAACACTTAACTGCCAATCAATTAGTCACTTAGTGACACCTCTGATTCTGCACCACTATCTCCTGTGCAGTTTCTACCTACTGTAACTTACCAATAAACTTTAACTCGGCTGCTGACGCAAAATAAGACACACCCAAGTCCTATCCTGAGTTGGCAAAAGCTATACCACAACGTAGCACTTACTATTCCCAACTGTGTTCTTGTTATTCTTTAAGTTACGTAAATGTAACATGGCGATCTAGTGACCTTTCTTCACTTAAACTATTCAGTCTTCTCTCTCAGCCTATGCCTGTCTATCCGTTATGCCAGTCTATCACTTCCTGTATGAATACAGGATTAAGGTTGTCTCTGAACCATCAACAACAAACTTGACCCAAGTCTCTGTAGCGAGGAGAGCTGACACCAGGTGAGGTCAGGTAACTCAGGCGCCTTCACACACCCACAACGGTTCCAGCTGCAAACAGTTGAATCTGTTAAGGTTTAACAACAGTCATAGGATAACCACTCAGTCCTCGTGGTGTTGATCGTACACAAAGAACGTCCGGTGTAGCGCAGACATCATGACATTCAAACTGTCGGACGTAACGATTACCAGGGCGTTTAAAACATTCTTAATAGGCGGTGGACACCATTCCCTGCAGTCAATATGGCACCAGTCAGCCAAAGATGAACGTGGCGATCGGATCAGGTCTTAGTTAACTTTATATAAACCTAATCTACCCCAGCCTACCCTCATTTAACGAAGTCTAGCCCAACCTGACCGTTAGCGGAAGAAATTCACGATCGTGCCACACAGAACAAGAGCCACTTCCATGTTAAAATCAACTACAATGTAATGACCACGATGACATAACTCGAGTGAGAATAGTTCCTTTATAACAATAGACTTTCAACCATTTTTTTTATGGTAAAAAGTCCAGTTCTGCTGTGGTATTCAGCAGCTCGGTGTAGCCCAATTATAATGTGCGTCCTGGGCAGAGCAGTGGCAGGGTGCCGCCACTCCCCGTGGACTCACCTAACAGATAATACTGTTGTAAGGGACCAGCTCTCACCCACCCACTGCCAAAGCAGAAATTAATTGGAAGCAATTTTGTTTGAGCGTTGGGAGGCACAACTGCGCACCAGTATTTTCACACAAGCTTTCTGAAATATCGTTATTGGTAAAATTTTACGTCTGGAAAAACGATTGATTTTTGTATACAGAATATATTTCTCTCTTTACCTTAACTAAAAATATATCACAGCTTGGCAGAATAATGTATAAACGCACTAACGAAGCAGTGCTTTGTAGTTCGTACTAACATTTACGCCATTAAATAATATATATATATATATATATATATATATATACCAAAAGCCATATTCATAATCGGTTTTCATATCGAAAAAAAGTTAAGCGCAATAACATAATTAGATCGAGGTGTGCATAATTTAGTATCTAACATAACTTTTGTCAGCAATTACATGATCATGTTCGTCACCAAGTCGCGTTCCAGCTGCCTTGCTTACTGAGCTGAGCGAGACGTATATAGCTAGGTCACTCAGCAGGTTCCCTCCCCTTTGGTGCTTATCCCTTTCTTGTTTTCGGGCGTGACAATTACAGGAGTCTAATGAATGTATTAGAAGACTGCTAATTGTGCAATAAAGATCTTTAACTGAGAGGTGACTGCAGGAGAATTCAGCCTGGCTTTCTAGCGTCCGGCCCTACTTCTGAAAACTTTATCGCTCAATTAGCTGCCTGATCCTCTCTTTTTTTTTTTTCTAGAGTAAGAGTTAATTCTTTATCCCCAGTGCCGGGAGTGGCGAACCACCTCGGGCATGGGGGATAAAGAATTAACTTTTACTCTAAAAAGAAATATGGACCAAAATATGCCATCTACTGCCCATCTACAGGGACGCTGAAGTTGTCAATATCCACGCGACCGGCTCTACGACTCCAGCCTCCCTCAATCCCTTCCTGACTGGCTGGGTGGGAACCGTTGATGCTGTGTGGAAACTGACACGTAGTGACTTGCTAGTGAAGGTCATATCACCAAACCAGGTAACTGACCTCCCAAAGTTGAAGGAGCTCCACATTTACGGAGTCATGCAGGGAAGTTACTCTTCCCTCCTGATGTTAAGGACATTTCGGAGAACGATATTGTAAAAGAATGATCAAACGAGGATGTCATCGCTGCCCGGCTTATCACCAATTACATTAATGGCGAGCGACGTACGACCCCTTTCATCAACCTTACTCTTGAAAAATCGACATTGCCAGACGCGACTGCAACTGGATACATGCGACGCCAAGTCAGACCATATATACCAAACCCGCTAAGATGCTTCAGGTGCCAGCAACATGGCCAACCCCGAAAAGTCGTGCGCTCTTTCTGCCCGACGTGGGAGGTGTGGTGGTGAGGGTCATACTGCGCAGAGAGGGTGATGATCACATATGTCTCAACTGTCAGGGCAACCATCCAAGCTGGGACCGGGCCTGCCATCGGCTCAAGCTGGAGATGGAAGTCTGTTTGGTTCAGACACCCAACACCATTTCATACGGAGAGGCTAGGAAGACGGCTTAGGAGTCTCAAGATATTCCCATACCCAACGAATCCTGATTCCAAGTGACCCGGACCTGCTCCTGAATCTAACGACAAGAAAACCTCGTCCGTCCAAAACAACAAAAGAAAGACGAGATTAATTTGTCAAAATTAAACAATGACAAGCCGTCGCACGTCATGGTTCCTGTGGCTCTGATGAGGATGACCTAAGTTCTCAGGTCCTCCTCATTCGAGTCGCAGGATTCAATGGACCACGCCACTTCCAGGGGCCATTCACTCTCCCCTCCCCTGGGCAACTCGGGGAACTCGCCCAAGTCCCGCAAAAAACGGGCTCAGAAAGCTGGCGGCCGGTTAAATAGCCTCTAAACCAACACGTTGAAGTCTATACAGTGGAACTGTAGAGGCCTTAGGAATAAGCAAGCACAACTACAACTGTTGCTTACATTGTCTACAAGAGTCCAATCGAAACGACGCAGTCGAATTTTGTGTTGTTCTGGACAGCAATCGCTCGTATAGTGGGATGAAGATCGTGGGGTAGCTATGTATGTACACCAAAGCTTGCTCATCACAGCAGTGAATCTAAATTCCACTGGAGAAGCTGGCCGTCGCAGGTAAAATTTAATAACACGTACCCGGCCATTAGTTCAATATACTGCCCCAGTTCCAAAGCACTTGATGATGATGAGCTCCTTCCACTTTACAATCAATGGCCCCATAAACTAATTTTAGGAGATTTTAACGTTCATCATCATCAGTGGGGAAGTATCCAGGCAGACACAAGAGGCAGACAGATGGTTAACATTATTATCAACTTTACCCTTCTGAAGGATGGCAGTGGATCTCGTGTAGATGATCGGGCTGGCAATACCTCAGCCATCGATCTATCTCTGTCATCCCCAGGCATACATACATAACGTGATCACCTGAGCTACTTATGACGACTTCCCTGGGAAGAGACCATTCCCATATCTGCCTTTCTCAATCACGCGACCTTATCATCAACCCGTCTCGTCTCCGCCTAGATGTAAACATAAGATAGCAGACTGGGTGTCATTTGCAAGGCTGGTCGTCCTGGATATGTATATCCGGTGATGACGTTGACATAAAAAGCCCACAACGTTACAACCACCATGAACAGGGCTGATGATGATAATTCTATCCCTAAGGTTTCAACAATTTCCACAAAGCGGAGAGTTCCTTGGTGGACACCAGATTGCCGAAATGCACTGCGTGAGTACAATTACGAGATACAGGACTATCGACAACGAGCCTCACATAACAACTTCATACCATGCACTACTAGCAAGGGCTCAGGCAAGAAGAACAATAAAACAAACGAAGAGACACTCCTGCCGTGACTTATGTCTCAACCATCAACCAACAAACACCCATATAAGTCAGATCTGATCCACAATAAATAAACTTATAAGAAAAAAAAATGGTAACATCAATGTCCCCCACAACCACATTTTCAAAACCGGATCATCGACGACCCGTTGCACGACATAGCCAACTCCTTCGTCAGGAGTGTTTCCCAAGTGAGCAGCTCGGCCAGATACCACTAACGTTTTTTTACAACATAAACGCCAGGCCGAGCTGACTCACGCTGACTCTGCCACAGAAGATCCCTGCCACCATCACAACAACCCATTTACAACGAAAGAACTTCTTCTTGCCCTGAAATCCTGTAAAGGTTCCAGCCAGGGGCCTTGCGGGGGGGAACTTACATGATTCAACACCTCAGTCAGGCAAACCTGGGTAAGCTGTTAACATTGTACATCACCTCAGTCAGGACCACCTGGGTAAGCTGTTAACATTGTACATCACCTCAGTCAAGCCAACCTGGGTAAGCTGTTAACATTGTACATCACCTCAGTCAGGACCACCTGGGTAAGCTGTTAACATTGTACATCACCTCAGTCAGGCCAACCTGGGTAAGCTGTTAACATTGTACATCACCTCAGTCAGGACCACCTGGGTAAGCTGTTAACATTGTACATCACCTCAGTCAGGCCAACCTGGGTAAGCTGTTAACATTGTACATCACCTCAGTCAGGACCACCTGGGTAAGCTGTTAACATTGTACATCACCTCAGTCAGGACCACCTGGGTAAGCTGTTAACATTGTACATCACCTCAGTCAGGACCACCTGGGTAAGCTGTTAACATTGTACATCACCTCAGTCAGGACCACCTGGGTAAGCTGTTAACATTGTACATCACCTCAGTCAGGACCACCTGGGTAAGCTGTTAACATTGTACATCACCTCAGTCAGGACCACCTGGGTAAGCTGTTAACATTGTACATCACCTCAGTCAGGACCACCTGGGTAAGCTGTTAACATTGTACATCACCTCAGTCAGGACCACCTGGGTAAGCTGTTAACATTGTACATCACCTCAGTCAGGACCACCTGGGTAAGCTGTTAACATTGTACATCACCTCAGTCAGGACCACCTGGGTAAGCTGTTAACATTGTACATCACCTCAGTCAGGACCACCTGGGTAAGCTGTTAACATTGTACATCACCTCAGTCAGGACCACCTGGGTAAGCTGTTAACATTGTACATCACCTCAGTCAGGACCACCTGGGTAAGCTGTTAACATTGTACATCACCTCAGTCAGGCCAACCTGGGTAAGCTGTTAACATTGTACATCACCTCAGTCAGGCCAACCTGGGTAAGCTGTTAACATTGTACATCACCTCAGTCAGGACCACCTGGGTAAGCTGTTAACATTGTACATCACCTCAGTCAGGACCACCTGGGTAAGCTGTTAACATTGTACATCACCTCAGTCAGGCCAACCTGGGTAAGCTGTTAACATTGTACATCACCTCAGTCAGGACCACCTGGGTAAGCTGTTAACATTGTACATCACCTCAGTCAGGCCAACCTGGGTAAGCTGTTAACATTGTACATCACCTCAGTCAGGACCACCTGGGTAAGCTGTTAGCATTGTACATCACCTCAGTCAGGACCACCTGGGTAAGCTGTTAACATTGTACATCACCTCAGTCAGGCCAACCTGGGTAAGCTGTTAACATTGTACATCACCTCAGTCAGGACCACCTGGGTAAGCTGTTAACATTGTACATCACCTCAGTCAGGACCACCTGGGTAAGCTGTTAACATTGTACATCACCTCAGTCAGGCCAACCTGGGTAAGCTGTTAACATTGTACATCACCTCAGTCAGGCCAACCTGGGTAAGCTGTTAACATTGTACATCACCTCAGTCAGGCCAACCTGGGTAAGCTGTTAACATTGTACATCACCTCAGTCAGGACCACCTGGGTAAGCTGTTAACATTGTACATCACCTCAGTAAGGCCAACCTGGGTAAGCTGTTAACATTGTACATCACCTCAGTCAGGACCACCTGGGTAAGCTGTTAGCATTGTACATCACCTCAGTCAGGACCACCTGGGTAAGCTGTTGGCATTGTACATCACCTCAGTCAGGCCAACCTGGGTAAGCTGTTAACATTGTACATCACCTCAGTCAGGACCACCTGGGTAAGCTGTTAGCATTGTACATCACCTCAGTCAGGCCAACCTGGGTAAGCTGTTAACATTGTACATCACCTCAGTCAGGACCACCTGGGTAAGCTGTTAACATTGTACATCACCTCAGTCAGGACCATCTGGGTAAGCTGTTGGCATTGTACATCACCTCAGTCAGGACCATCTGGGTAAGCTGTTAACATTGTACATCACCTCAGTCAGGACCACCTGGGTAAGCTGTTAGCATTGTACAATGAAATTTGGACATCGCGAACGTTTCCAAACTCATGGCACTTTGCGCACGTCATCCCCATCCCAGAGGGGCTCCGGACGTACGTCTTGCGAATACCGATTCGTTTCGACCGATTGCACCGACGAGCTGTACTTGTAAAGCCAAGGAGAGAACGGTAGATAAAAGGCTTCATTTTTGTGTGTAGTCAAGAAACCTATTAAATGGTCAACAGTGTGCTTACGGTACCAACAGAAGCACGATGGATCATTAATACATTTGGAACATTGTATTTCAGTCATTTTTGAAGAAAAAAATATTTACTTGGAGTATTTCTTTTTATTAAGTTTCAGGGGCTATTTGCTCATTCTTATTCAAAACTCTTTAAGCAACAGAACTTTCGCTATCAAACTTGCTGCACTTCATGTAATCTCGGACACATTTCTCGAAGAAAATGGGGTGCCGCAAGGCAGCGTTCTAAGCCCGACATTATTCAATATCATGATCAATGATATTCTGACTGCAGCTTCCGTCTCCAGGAATCTCAAATACTCACTCAATGCTGAGGATCGTGCAATATGGCACTCACCCTATACTACACAATCTTCGGCTGAGCGAGTTCAAGCCACGCTTCATCACGTTCATCGGTGGGCGATACAGTGGGGTTGCAAGTCTTCTACTAAAAGCATCGCAAAAATAAAATCCCAAACTTACAATCAAACCTAGATAATAATCTGAACCCTTTTCGTAGTAACGTGAAATTCTTAGGCCTAAATTTTGATAGACGATTAACTTGGAAAACACATACTGATTAGTCACAAACTGTGATCAAAGATTAAATATTCTCATGCATTTCGGGTTCCTTCTGAGAGAGCTGAGAGATCTTTTTTAATGGTTGATAAGTCCCTGATCAAAGGTAAACTAGACCGTGGCTCCCAGGTGTATGCTTTGGCAAGCTGTTGTCCCCTGCTGCACACAATTCATGCATCAGAGGATGAAACTAATAGAACACAAATAAACAAGATACCATTTACAATATAAAATATACTCGAGGACAACCCGAGTATGATCAATTACTTGATGATGATCTTCCTCAGGGAAACTAAACTAAACCAGGTGTTATGAGGTGGAACCTCGGCTGCTGCGGTGGTCCTCTCCCTCCCACCTGTGGTGTGTGACCACACACTCCCCAGTCCCGGCTGGAGCGGGAGGTACCGTGCTGAGTTCCATTGTGGCGCTGGGCTGATGGTCTGTTGTTCATATTTGAATAATACTTTATATATGTTCATGTTCGTCGTGAAGGCTTATCTCTACCTGTCTTATCTCCTTCGTAAATCCTTCGTAAGTACCGGCTGGGCGGTTCTGCCGCCACGTTGGTGCAGTACCCACTAAACATTTTCTCCATTCTTCCTTATATAAACATTATCTATGTTAGGATGTATTTACCTTATAGGGACAAGACCGCAAGTCAAATTCAATTAAGGCCTAATGACCTTCCTTATAGGTCGAAGTCCATGAAACCCAACAAACAACAAAATCATGTTTGAAATACATATACCACAAATCACGATTTAAAAGGAACACAACTCTGAAAAATATTAGAACTTTCGCCAACAAAATAAACAACGTTTTTCTCTCGAAACAAAATTGATACGTGAAAGAGAAATGCTGGAAAGCCAATACCAAATCAATGAACTAATTTCTGCTACTCACTTTCAAATAATCCAGGCCCTATTGACATAAAGACTGGGTATCAGAGATCTTCAACTCATCGTTTCTCTACATTTTCATATTTAAGTCCCACAAACACAGAGTCGAAATATTCTCGTCCCATCACGACAAATACTACACCGCATAAATTCAAACTTGTTATTTTGATCAACGGAAAATTCGTGGAGGAAAAACAATATTTGTTAGCAGTACATCTTACTGCTATGGCTACTTAAGAAACAGAAGATAACCATTAGCAAAAATGAGATGATTCAGCAGAGCTGAAGGTGGTTCCTCCTTCCGTTTTACACTCCGTCATGGAATGGTAAGATTGCTCACACAGATATAATAAAGAGTAATATTTCCTAGTAGCTATTAATAGGGCTGCGTTGTTCATAGTCTGACTTCACTTGAAGCCAAAAATTATCTTAAGACACTTGAATAATTTTCTAGCAGACACGTTACAGTAAATAGAAAAAAACAAAAACAGAATTCAGCAAAGTAACGCCTTACTTCGACAGTCTTATACATATCTTTGCGTCCCAATGGCTGAGCAACAGTGTTTCACTAACTTCACTTTACCTATCGCCTCTTGCCCTAACACGCTGTTCCTCATCCCATTCACCTCCCAACTAAGCTGTTCCCCCGAACCATCTAGTTCTCGATTATTGAGCATTACTGTTCACATATATATATATATATATATATATATATATATATATATATATATATATATATATATATATACACACAATATATTGATATGAAAATGTACGAACGTTTAATATTTCTAAAGTTAACGATAACAACGAATCGATGTAAATGTTCATTAAATGACCAAAAATCTAAAATAATGAAATAACACGACAAGTTCACCTAAGCATTTTTCCCAAAGAAATAACCCTGAGCTTTCTGACACTAACCGTACGAAAGAAGCCTTCGTGATCTTGTGATGATACACGCTAACAGAAAAAGGCGCCATCCAAGCCTTCTACGACGCATCCCATCACCACTCAATGGCCGGTTGACAGTGGTGTGAGGCGATATCGCGAGTCAACTGATCTGCAACAATCGACTCCAGGACCCAGGGCGATGGGAAAACTATACACGCCGCCATAAAAGATACAGATATATCGGAGAGTGGAAGAGAGGTGTTCCCGGTGTGGGGGAGAGAACAGGCCTCAACACATGGCATGTGACAGAACTTCACCAAATGATACCGAAGTTGAGGCTCCTCATATAGACAAGATAGCGAGGTTCGTTACTCCTGCCTTGCTGATCACGGGATTGGTGAAGACACGTTACACCCACATACCAAAACATCCACATCCTAGCACTTCAACGCCACACACACACACACACACACACGCAAAATGCTCACACACCAGCACAACCACATACCAGCAAACGCACACACCTCTTTACTTACATGCCACCTGGTCCATACACCACCACGATCTCCCTCATATCAGTACACATAAGTGTACACTTCTGTATCCCCTCACACTACATACGTACACCACTACACCTACAATCATCAGATCGCTCACAATCTCCTTGCACACCACACATCGCACACAAAACAATACACCCATCATATCAACGCGTATGCGCAACGACATACACAGTAACTCATGAAAACCACTTCATCCAACTATATAAGCTACGGCAGACCCCATCCCCTATAATCGACGACACAAGGAAGTGTACAAATAATTCGTATTTGATAAAAAAAAAAAATACCAACAAATGCGTGTGAGCACTCTTCTTCCCGGCAGGTTAATGGTCTGTAATGTAAGGTCTACCATAAAACTCAACCAGAGAGGCTGCCGCAACCATGTTGGTCGTACTTCTGCATCGAAGTTCCAGCTAGTTTATAGCCCCACGGGCAAGATGGCGAACGCCAGCAGCTTTGCCCTTAATCCTCTTATCCTCACCGTGGATTACTTAGTCACGCCTGAGTTAGCACTAAGCGTCGGCGCCTTTAATCTAAAGTCGCTGCCGGAGGCCTGCCATCTAATGGTGATAATGTCTGCAACAAAATTTTAGGGAGAGCTACAGAAGTACCAGAGATCCCCCACCCTCGCCCACCCCTTAAAAAAATCAATCTAAACTTACGAGCGAGTCTTGTTGAACCACTGCCAGGGGCCAGTGATTCATACGGGGTTGCTGCCATGGCATACAAGATGCTAACCCAGAATAAAATTGGTGACAACACATTCACCAACACAGAGGCTCAGCCCAAATGGAAAAAAAAAGGACCACTTTCTCACTTTCCACGTGATGCAAAACACTTCATTTACATAATAATAATCTGACATCCATACTGGGCATCTTCGTACTGGAATAGTCACTAAGATTTTTTTTAAGGGCCACAAACGTATTGAGAGTGTATGTGGCCTTAAACCTAGCAAGAAAAACGTCAAGAGCTGATAACAAGCATCTTCTTGGGATATAAAATGGAAGAGTTCGGCGTGAATTTACATGCGTCGTAAATATATAACGAAAACTAAGACTACAAACACTACTTACATTTTTTTTTTCCTATAGTCTAAGTGGGCTTCCCACCATACCATAACATTTACTGCTCTAAGATACAGATGGGATGCAACAGATATCACTTCTACTGCAAGGTTAAGTGCTATGGCTTTACCTCAAAACACTACAACATTACCAGCCTTAAGACTTAAGAGAAGGGGATCACCTATACGAAATTAACAGATGCGATCAACAAACCATTCATTGAATTCTTTTACCATCAACTCACAGGAGGTTATCTCTAGTATCATGTTACAATTACAAACACAACTTCTGTAACTCTGACATACCCAACTTACGTAACACTTAGTCCCACTCCATTGTTAAAAACTTACGAAAAAAGGTTTTCAAAAACGAACTGACTTCGGCATTACAGAAACCTTTAGCCTATCCTCATACATGTCGGAGCAGAAGACCCTTCCAAAAAGAACGAAAAAAAAAAGTCTATGATCAACAGAAAAAAACTAAGTAACCGTCATTAAATACGTGTTACGGTGAACAAGTGAAGATTTCTCAAAAATACGCCAACATCCGTAATCACTCTTGCCACCACATTCAATCCTATTCAAATTCGAAGTTTAGGACTATGATGAGGATCAAAATTATCCAATATACTCGTTCAGCATTAACATTAGAGAGAAATAACTATATAGCGTTGTCGCCGTAACTGTAACTTCTTTTATTTACCTTACTAATCCCTAAGCCATACTAAACTAACCCAATCCAAAACATACATAATATCACTGTCGCCGTAACTGCCATTTTCTTTACTTACAAGTTCCTAGGCAATATTAAACTAACCCACCCTAACCTAACCTAACCTAACCTATGACAAAGGTCATATCAGAACATTATTGCACCGAATAATTTTTCAAAACCTACTATACCCAAACTTTCACTAGCCTGATCCTAATCCTAACTCAAATTATGCTAACATAGCCTAGCTAAATGATAAAAGTACAATGTAAGGTTAGTAAACCAATCCGGCGTCCCCCTCCCCCTTACAGCAATTATCAAATTACTGTCTTCATTCAGTGGTCTTGGCGCAACACAATTTCTTTTTACCATAAGCAGATATGTAAAATACCTAAATTTCAATACTTACCAATTATCTATCTCATTTTAGAGTGTTCACAGTCCATGAAATGAGAATATGTAAATCAAAATACATTATCATCAATAACCAATATCATTTATCTTAAGAAAACAAAAACCTCTCCATTATTGGCTTTACGAAAACTTACCTCATGGCCATAACTAGTGTTATAATCTGAGAACCTTGCTTTATCATCTTAAACATATTTAATAGCATTAAGAAATCTTTACTACTGAGCTTATATATATATATATATATATATATATATATATATATATATATATATATATATATATATATATATATTTATCTATTTATTTATTAATTTTGCTTTCTCGCTGTCTCCCGCGTTTGCGAGGTAGCGCAAGGAAACAGACGAAAGAAATGGCCCAACCCACCCCCATACACATGTATATACACACATGTCCATACACGCAAATATACATACCTATACATCTTAATGCACACATATATATACACACACACATACATATATACCCATGCACACAATTCACACTGTCTGCCTTTATTCATTCCCATCGCCACCCCGCCACACATGGAATACCATCCCCCTCCCCCCTCATGTGTGCGGGGAAGCGCTAGGAAAAGACAACAAAGGCCTCATTCGTTCACATTCAGTCTCTAGCTGTCATGCAATAATGACCGAAACCACAGCTCCCTTTCCACATCCAGGCCCCACACAGCTTTCCATGGTTTACCCCAGACGCTTCATATGCCCTGATTCAATCCACTGACAGCACGTCAACCCCGGTATACCACATCGATCCAATTCACTCTATTCCTTGCCCTCCTTTCACCCTCCTGCATGTTCAGGCCCCGATCACTCAAAATCTTTTTCACTCCATCTTTCCACCTCCAATTTGGTCTCCCACTTCTCCTCGTTCCCTCCATCTCCGACACATATATCCTCTTGGTCAATCTTTCCTCACTCATTCTCTCCATGTGCCCAAACCATTTCAAAACATCCTCTTCTGCTCTCTCAACCACGCTCTTTTTATTTCCACACATCTCTCTTACCCTTACATTACTTACTCGATCAAACCACCTCACACCACACATTGTCCTCAAACATCTCATTTCCAGCACATCCATCCTCCTCCGCACAACTCTATCCATAGCCCACGCCTCGCAACCATACAACATTGTTGGAACCACTATTCCTTCAAACATACCCATTTTTGCTTTCCGAGATAATGTTCTCGACTTCCACACATTCTTCAAGGCTCCCAGGATTTTCGCCCCCTCCCCCACCCTATGATTCACTTCCACTTCCATGGATCCATCTGCTGCCAGATCCATTCCCAGATATCTAAAACACTTTACTTCCTCCAGTTTTTCTCCATTCAAACTCACCTCCCAACTGACTTGACCCTCAACCCTACTGTACCTAATAACCTTGCTCTTATTCACATTTACTCTTAACTTTCTTCTTTCACACACTTTACCAAACTCATTTACCAGCTTCTGCAGTTTCTCACATGAATCAGCCACCAGCGCTATCATCAGCGAACAACAACTGACTCACTTCCTAAGCTCTTTCATCCACAACAGATTGCATACTTGCCCCTCTTTCCAAAGCTCTTTCATTTATCTCCCTAACAACCCCATTCATAAACAAATTAAACAACCATGGAGACATCACACACCCCTGCCGCAAACCAACATTCACTGAGAACCAATCACATTCCTCTCTTCCTACACGTACACATGCCTTACATCCTCGATAAAAACTTTTCACTGCTTCTAACAACTTGCCCCCCCATACCATATCTTCTTAATACCTTCCACAGAGCATCTCTATCAACTCTATCATATAACTCCTCCAGATCCATAAATGCTACATACAAATCCATTTGCTTTTCTATTTCTCACATGCATTCTTCAAAGCAAACGCCTGATCCACACATCCTCTACCACTTCTGAAACCACACTGCTCTTCCCCAATCTGATGCTCTGTACATGCCTTCACCCTCTCAATCAATGCCCTCCCATATAATTTACCAAGAATACTCAACAAACGTATACCTCTGTAATTTGAGCACTCACTTTTATTCCCTTTGCCTTTGTATAATGGCACTATGCAAGCATTCCCCCAATCCTCAGGCACCTCACCATGAAGTATACATACATTAAATAACCTAACCAACCAGTCAACAATACAATACCCTCCCATATAATTTACCAAGAATACTCAACAAACGTATACCTCTGTAATTTGAGCACTCACTTTTATTCCCTTTGCCTTTGTATAATGGCACTATGCAAGCATTCCCCCAATCCTCAGGCACCTCACCATGAATCATACATACATTAAATAACCTTACCAACCAGTCAACAATACAGTCACCCCCTTTTTTAATCAATTCCACTGCAATACCATCCAAACCCGCTGCCTTGCCGGCTTTCACCTTACGCAAAGCTTCTACTACCTCTTCTCTGTTTATCAAATCATTTTCCCTAACCCTTTCACTTTGCACACCACCTCGACCAAAACACCCTATATCTGCCACTCTATCATCAAACACATTCAACAAACCTTCAAAAATACCCACTCCATCTCCTTTTCACATCACCACTACTTGTTATCACCTCCCCATTAGCCCCCTTCACTGAAGTTCCCATTTGTTCCCTTGTCTTCCGCACTTTATTTACCTCCTTCCAAAACATCTTTTTATTCTCCCTAAAATTTAATAATACTCTCTCACTCCAACTCTCATTTGCCCTCTTTTTCACCTCTTGCACCTTTCTCTTGACCTTCTGCCTCTTTCTTTTATACATTTCCCACTCATTTGCATTATTTCCCTGCAAAAATCGTCCAAATGCCTCTCTCTTCTCTTTCACTAATTCTCTTACTTCTTCATCCCACCACTCACTACCCTTTCTAATCTGCCCATCTCCCACGCTTCTCATGCCACAAGCAATATATATATATATATATATATATATATATATATATATATATATATATATATATATATATATATATATATAGACACGCCCATTTCTTAAATCACACTTAGCTTGGCCACTTACCGATATAAGCATCAATTTCATACACTACATTCTATTGGGTTTATAGGTAAGTAACCACAAATACATTCACAACAGGCTTTTCAAATACAAACTTGTGAAACTACTACAAGCATTTTACATACTTCATTGGGTGTTTGACAACTATGAGCCAGTAAAGTTCATCAACCCAATATGTTCACGTGACGCCATCCTGAACTGTAAATATTTTCCTTTCAGCACAACATCATATTCACAATATATATTCCCCGTTCAAGTCACATCCACCTTCGCCGGCGGAAGGCATCGAAATGAATTAATGGCAGAGAAAAAATAGCAGCACGACTATTAATAGGTTAACATTATTATCGCCGGCGTAGCAGCAACTCTGCGTTTGCCAATACTTCATTGAATGTTTCTAAGACATACAAATAATGGTGTAATTCTAATGAAACAAGTCCTACACTATACACTCTACGTTATATCTGAGTGTCTTGTTATGGTTTGACAATCCAATTGCTATTCAACTAACGGCAGCCAGAAGACTGTGTAAATATTGAAAAATATGTTTCATCGCATATATTTATCTATAAAACAAATTTGAAATATAAAAAGTAACACAAATGGACACCCTGGTTTGTGTATGTATGAAGCGCGTTAGTCCCAAGAGTGGTAATGGCGACCGTAAGACCGAACTCCGCCATTAATGCTTTCAAACTTCCATATAAAATTGGTACCTTCAAACTTCTATAAGAAAATTGTACCTTCAAACTACAGAATAACTACCGTGACAACCATAAAAGAAAAACCAAATACATTCTAATAAGCTAAAAAGACATTATCGTCCAATTAACGTGACACTTGAATACCTCCGTTAATGGGAGGAGCAAGATCTTAAAATCGTCAACATAATTATCCTCTCCGGTGTAATACATTAAGACTTCGGGTCAATGAAATCACGTAGCTAGCTTACCTTATAACCGCAACCCTGGCAAGATCAACAGAAGATCTGTCTAAAGTTCTAACACTGTCTATTATATCATGTAAATAGGTCGAAACACCTAACACAAGCATACTTCCCGGGGGTTCACGTCACTCTAACCCGGCGTCACGCGGTCCGCGCCCGCCTGGAACATTACCAAAATTACAGCTAGTGTTTTACTTGTATTACGAGCTTTAAATACGGATGATCTACCGATCATATCCAAATTGGATAGACTATCAACAGTTTTATAGACCTTTTTTTTCAATGTTAAGAAATATTTTGATTTAATTAAATGAAAAAAAAAAATGCAAGGACCCCCCCCCCAATCCCGTCTCCACTATTTCCTGAGCGATGGATGGAGATGTAAAGTTCCGTATATAAAGTAGTGCCAACACACTTTCCTTTATTAATTATTACCACGTATTTCTAAAAGCAAGCCCAAATAACCCCTTTAAACACGTCATTTCCAAGTTCTAAAGCTCGACATAATGGAACTCAAGATAACTGTTGGTAAAATTTTCTGAAAATATTTCCCGCCCAAAAGTCCGCCTACATGACGTCACGCTATCAAGGACCTTTCCTACATGTCCAACCTAACGCTTGGAACCTGAGATTTTAACTGACGCAGGCACATACACAATTTTCTATATAAATTTGAAAATCTAAATAGTGAACCACTTTTAACATAGCAGCTTTGCACCTAAGACAATGACTAATCTTTATGAAGAGCAATATAGTTTTTAACACATTCGGGTTTGTTTTTTTTTCATCTTTTAATACAAACTACCACCACCACCTAACCTATTACACACGACATTAAGTCATTGTCTTAGGAGCAAAAATTTACCGTACTCAGCCTGGATCGCTACACCCAGTACCACCATGCTCGGTACGCTTGGGTTAATTGTTCTGTGGTTAATGCATGACAATAATTAGCTATCTTCTGCCCTGTCACTTAAGTTGAATCCCTGATCATGAGACGTTATACTTCTCCCTAACGTGAAACCG
Source organism: Panulirus ornatus (assembly GCF_036320965.1). Taxonomy (NCBI): domain Eukaryota; kingdom Metazoa; phylum Arthropoda; class Malacostraca; order Decapoda; family Palinuridae; genus Panulirus; species Panulirus ornatus. The sequence goes on from NC_092235.1 coordinate 16,061,378, forward strand.
ATCATATAAACAAATTCATTGACTGGGTCGAACACTGAACGGTTACTATCTGAACCCCAATGACTATATTAGTTTTTGACCGTAATTTATTTCAAACAAAATATATCTCGTTATTTTCAAAATGGTGCCGCTTAATTTCTACGTCACTTAACGAAGGAGTTTCGTTGTAATAAGTTCATCATCGCTCTGCAAGTAACCCATACTACACCGAGCAGCTCGGAAAATATCCAGCTTATTAAGCGAACCTAACCCGACCACCAACTCACACTACCCTTACTATCCTAAACACCTGCCTCTAGTGCATCTGAATAACACACTTCCTTAAAATATGTCTTTGTGTAACATAAGAGGGGGAAAAAGACTAACGCCATAACTTATGTATTTCTTTCTTTCACTTAGCCTAAATTAATCTGACCTAACACTAAAAAAACTTCATATATCGTGACGGTAAGAAATCAAAATTTTCCTATCCTAACCTAACGTTGATTTAAAGAAACCAAACCTGACAAAATATGATAAATTCCGATAATGTGGGGTAACCTAACCTAACCTAACCTAACCTAACAAACTGGCAAGTTCCGACAACGTAGAGTAACCAACGGGGTTTAAATATAATACTTCATCACGAGCAAAATTGTGATCCTTTCCAATATATATATATATATATATATATATATATATATATATATTTTTTTTTTTTTTTTCTTTTTTTATACTTTGTCGCTGTCTCCCGCGTTTGCGAGGTAGCGCAAGGAAACAGACGAAAGAAATGGCCCAACCCCCCCCATACACATGTATATACATACGTCCACACACGCAAATATACATACCTACACAGCTTTCCATGGTTTACCCCAGACGCTTCACATGCCTTGATTCAATCCACTGACAGCACGTCAACCCCGGTATACCACATCGCTCCAATTCACTCTATTTCCTTGCCCTCCTTTCACCCTCCTGCATGCTCAGGCCCCGATCACACAAAATCTTTTTCACTCCATCTTTCCACCTCCAATTTGGTCTCCCTCTTCTCCTCGTTCCCTCCACCTCCGACACATATATCCTCTTGGTCAATCTTTCCTCACTCATTCTCTCCATGTGACCAAACCACTTCAAAACACCCTCTTCTGCTCTCTCAACCACGCTCTTTTTATTTCCACACATCTCTCTTACCCTTACGTTACTCACTCGATCAAACCACCTCACACCACACATTGTCCTCAAACATCTCATTTCCAGCACATCCATCCTCCTACGCACAACTCTATCCATAGCCCACGCCTCGCAACCATACAACATTGTTGGAACCACTATTCCTTCAAACATACCCATTTTTGCTTTCCGAGATAATGTTCTCGACTTCCACACATTCTTCAAGGCTCCCAGAATTTTCGCCCCCTCCCCCACCCTATGATCCACTTCCGCTTCCATGGTTCCATCCGCTGCCAGATCCACTCCCAGATATCTAAAACACTTCACTTCCTCCAGTTTTTCTCCATTCAAACTCACCTCCCAATTGACTTGACCCTCAACCCTACTGTACCTAATAACCTTGCTCTTATTCACATTTACTCTTAACTTTCTTCTTCCACACACTTTACCAAACTCAGTCACCAGCTTCTGCAGTTTCTCACATGAATCAGCCACCAGCGCTGTATCATCAGCGAACAACAACTGACTCACTTCCCAAGCTCTCTCATCCCCAACAGACTTCATACTTGCCCCTCTTTCCAAAACTCTTGCATTTACCTCCCTAACAACCCCATCCATAAACAAATTAAACAACCATGGAGACATCACACACCCCTGCCGCAAACCTACATTCACTGAGAACCAATGACTTTCCTCTCTTCCTACACGTACACATGCCTTACATCCTCGATAAAAACTTTTCACTGCTTCTAACAACTTGCCTCCCACACCATATATTCTTAATACCTTCCACAGAGCATCTCTATCAACTCTATCATATAACTCTCCAGATCCATAAATGCTACATACAAATCCATTTGCTTTTCTATATTTCTCACATGCATTCTTCAAAGCAAACCCTGATCCACACATCCTCTACCACTTCTGAAACCACACTGCTCTTCCCCAATCTGATGCTCTGTACATGCCTTCACCCTCTCAATCAATACCCTCCCATATAATTTACCAAGAATACTCAACAAACGTATACCTCTGTAATTTGAGCACTCACTTTTATCCCTTTGCCTTTGTATAATGGCACTATGCAAGCATTCCCCAATCCTCAGGCACCTCACCATGAAGCATACATACATTAAATAACCTAACCAACCAGTCAACAATACAATACCCTCCATATAATTTCCAAGAATACCATCAAACTATACCTTGTGAATTTGAGCACCACTTTTATTCCCATTGCCTTTGTATAACGCACTATGCAACATTCCCCCAACCCTCAGGCACCTCACCATGACTCATACATACATTATAATACCTACCAACCAGTCAACAATACAGTCACCCACCTTTTTTAATAATTCCACTGCAATACCATCCAAACCCCCATGCCTGCCCTTTCCCCTTACGCAAAGCTTCTACTACCTCTTCTCTGTTTATCAAATCATTTTCCCTAACCCTTTCACTTTGCACACCACCTCGACCAAAACACCCCATATCTGCCACTCTATCATCAAACACATTCAACAAACCTTCAAAAATACCCACTCCATCTCCTTTTCACATCACTACTTGTTATCACCTCCCCATTAGCCCCCTTCACTGAAGTTCCCATTAGTTCCCTTGTCTTACGCACTTTATTTATCTCCTTCCAAAACATCTTTTTATTCTCCCTAAAATTTAATAAATACTCTCTCACTCCAAAACTCATTTGCCCTCTTTTTCACCTCTTGCACCTTTCTCTTGACCTTCTGCCTCTTTCTTTTATACATTTCCCACTCATTTGCATTATTTCCCTGCAAAAATCGTCCAAATGCCTCTCTCTTCTCTTTCACTAATTCTCTTACTTCTTCATCCCACCACTCACTTCCCTTTCTAATCTGCCCATCTCCCACGCTTCTCATGCCACAAGCAATATATATATATATATATATATATATATATATATATATATATATATATATATATATATATATATACTGACACGCCCATTTCTTAAATCACACTTAGCTTGGCCACTTACCGATATAAGCATCAATTTCATACACTACATTCTATTGGGTTTATAGGTAAGTAACCACAAATACATTCACAACAGGCTTTTCAAATACAAACTTGTGAAACTACTACAAGCATTTTACATACTTCATTGGGTGTTTGACAACTATGAGCCAGTAAAGTTCATCAACCCAATATGTTCACGTGACGCCATCCTGAACTGTAAATATTTTCCTTTCAGCACAACATCATATTCACAATATATATTCCCCGTTCAAGTCACATCCACCTTCGCCGGCGGAAGGCATCGAAATGAATTAATGGCAGAGAAAAAATAGCAGCACAACTATTAATAGGTTAACATTATTACCGCCGGCGTAGCAGCAACTCTGCGTTTGCCAATACTTCATTGAATGTTTCTACGAAATACAAATAATGGTGTAATTCTAATGAAACAAGTCCTACACTATACACTCTACGTTATATCTGAGTGTCTTGTTATGGTTTGACAATCCAATTGCTATTCAACTAACGGCAGCCAGAAGACTGTGCAAATATTGAAAAATATGTTTCATCGCATATATTTATCTATAAAACAAATTAGAAATATAAAAAAGTAACACAAATGGACACCCTGGTCTGTGTATGTATGAAGCGCGTTAGTCCCAAGGGCGGTAATGGCGACCGTAAGACCGAACTCAGCCATTGCTTTCAAACTTCCATATGAAATTGGTACCTTCAAACTTCTATAAGAAAATTGTACCTTCAAACTACAGAATAACTACCGTGACAACCATAAAAGAAAAACCAAATACATTCTAATAAGCTAAAAAGACATTATCGTCCTATTAACGTGACACTTGAATACCTCCGTTAATGGGAGGAGCAAGATCTTAAAACCGTCAACATAATTATCCTCTCCGGTGTAATACATTAAGACTTCGGGTCAATGAAATCACGTAGCTCGCTTACCTTATAACCGCAACCCTGGCAAGATCAACAGAAGATCTGTCTAAAGTTCTAACACTGTCTATTATATCACGTAAATAGGTCGAAACACCTGACACAAGCATACTTCCCGGGGGTTCACGTCACTCTAACCCTACGTCACGCGGTCCGCGCCCGCCTGGAACATTACCAAAATTACAGCTAGTGTTTTACTTGTATTACGAGCTTTAAATACGGATGATCTACCGATCATATCCAAATTGGATAGACTATCAACAGTTTTATAGACCTTTTTTTCAATGTTAAGAAATATTTTGATTTAATTAAATGAAAAAAAAAAAATGCAAGGACCCCCCCCAATCCCGTCTCCACTATTTCCTGAGCGATGGATGGAGATGTAAAGTTCCGTATATAAAGTAGTGCCAACACACTTTCCTTTATCAATTATTACCACGTATTTCTAAAAGCAAGCCCAAATAACCCCTTTAAACACGTCATTTCCAAGTTCTAAAGCTCGACATAATGGAACTCAAGATAACTGTTGGTAAAATTTTCTGAAAATATTTCCCGCCCAAAAGTCCGCCTACATGACGTCACGCTATCAAGGACCTTTCCTACATGTCCAACCTAACGCTTGGAACCTGAGATTTTAACTGACGCAGGCACATACACAATTTTCTATATAAATTTGAAAATCTAAATAGTGAACCACTTTTAACACAGCAGCTTTGCACCTAAGACAATGACTAATCTTTATGAAGAGCTATATAGTTTTTAACACATTCGGGTTTTTTTTTTTTTCATCTTTTAATACAAACTACCACCACCACCTAACCTATTACACACGACATTAAGTCATTGTCTTAGGAGCAAAAATTTACCGTACTCAGCCTGGATCGCTACACCCAGTACCACTATGCTCAGTACGCTTGGGTTAATTGTTCTGTGGTTAATGCATGACAATATTTAGCTATCTTCTGCCCTGTCACTTAAGTTGAATCCCCGATCATGAGACGTTATACTTCTCCCTAACGTGAAACCGATCATATAAACAAATTCATTGACTGGGTCGAACACTGAACGGTTACTATCTGAACCCCAATGACTATATTAGTTTTTGACCGTAATTTATTTCAAACAAAATATCTCGTTATTTTCAAAATGATGCCGCTTAATTTCTACGTCACTTAACGAAGGAGTTTTGCTGTAATAAGCTCATCATCGCTCTGCAAGTAACCCATACTACACCGAGCAGCTCGGAAAATATCCAGCTCATTAAGCGAACCTAACCCGACCACCAACTCACACTACCCTTACCATCCTAAACACCTGCCTCTAGTGCATCTGAATAACACACTTCCTTAAAATATGTCTTTGTGTAACATAAGAGGGGAAAAAGACTAACGCCATAACTTATGTATTTCTTTCTTTCACTTAGCCTAAATTAATCTGACCTAACACTAAAAAAAACTTCATATATCGTGACGGTAAGAAATCAAAATTTTCCTAACCTAACCTAACGTTGATTTAAAGAAACCAAACCTGACAAAATATGATAAATTCCGATAATGTGGGGTAACCTAACCTAACCTAACCTAACCTAACCTAACCTAACAAACTGGCAAGTTCCGAAAACGTAGAGTAACCAACGGGGTTTAAATATAATACTTGATCACGAGCAAAATTGTGATCCTTTCCAATATATATATATATATATATATATATATATATTTTTTTTTTTTTTTTTTATACTTTGTCGCTGTCTCCCGCGTTTGCGAGGTAGCGCAAGGAAACAGACGAAAGAAATGGCCCAACCCCCCCCCCCCCCATACACATGTACATACACACGTCCACACACGCAAATATACATACCTACACAGCTTTCCATGGTTTACCCCAGACGCTTCACATGCCTTGCTTCAATCCACTGACAGCACGTCAACCCCTGTATACCACATGACTCCAATTCACTCTATTTCTTGCCCTCCTTTCACCCTCCTGCATGTTCAGGCCCCGATCACACAAAATCTTTTTCACTCCATCTTTCCACCTCCAATTTGGTCTCCCTCTTCTCCTCGTTCCCTCCACCTCCGACACATATATCCTCTTGGTCAATCTTTCCTCACTCATTCTCTCCATGTGCCCAAACCATTTCAAAACACCCTCTTCTGCTCTCTCAACCACGCTCTTTTCATTTCCACACATCTCTCTCACCCTTACGTTACTTACTCGATCAAACCACCTCACACCACACATTGTCCTCAAACATCTCATTTCCAGCACATCCATCCTCCTGCGCACATCTCTATCCACAGCCCACGCCTCGCAACCATACAACATTGTTGGAACCACTATTCCCTCAAACATACCCATTTTTGCTTTCCGAGATAATGTTCTCGACTTCCACACATTCTTCAAGGCTCCCAAAATTTTCGCCCCCTCCCCCACCCTATGATCCACTTCCGCTTCCATGGTTCCATCCGCTGACAGATCCACTCCCAGATATCTAAAACACTTCACTTCCTCCAGTTTTTCTCCATTCAAACTCACCTCCCAATTGACTTGACCCTCACCCCTACTGTACCTAATAACCTTGCTCTTATTCACATTTACTCTCAACTTTCTTCTTCCACACACTTCACCAAACTCAGTCACCAGCTTCTGCAGTTTCTCACATGAATCAGCCACCAGCGCTGTATCATCAGCGAACAACAACTGACTCACTTCCCAAGCTCTCTCATCCCCAACAGACTTCATACTTGCCCCTCTTTCCAGGACTCTTGCATTCACCTCCCTTACAACCCCATCCATAAACAAATTAAACAACCATGGAGACATCACACACCCCTGCCGCAAACCTACATTCACTGAGAACCAATCACTTTCCTCTCTTCCTACACGTACACATGCCTTACATCCTCGATAAAAACTTTTCACTGCTTCTAACAACTTGCCTCCCACACCATATATTCTTAATACCTTCCACAGAGCATCTCTATCAACTCTATCATATGCCTTCTCCAGATCCATAAATGCTACATACAAATCCATTTGCTTTTCTAAGTATTTCTCACATACATTCTTCAAAGCAAACACCTGATCCACACATCCTCTACCACTTCTGAAACCGCACTGCTCTTCCCCAATCTGATGCTCTGTACATGCCTTCACCCTCTCAATCAATACCCTCCCATATAATTTACCAGGAATACTCAACAAACTTATACTTCTGTAATTTGAGCACTCACTCTTATCCCCTTTGCCTTTGTACAATGGCACTATGCACGCATTCCGCCAATCCTCAGGCACCTCACCATGAGTCATACATACATTAAATAACCTTACCAACCAGTCAACAATACAGTCACCCCCTTTTTTAATAAATTCCACTGCAATACCATCCAAACCTGCTGCCTTGCCGGCTTTCATCTTCCGCAAAGCTTTTACTACCTCATCTCTGTTTACCAAATCATTTTCCCTAACCCTCTCACTTTGCACACCACCTCGACCAAAACACCCTATATCTGCCACTCTGTCATCAGACACATTCAACAAACCTTCAAAATACTCATTCCATCTCCTTCTCACATCACCGCTACTTGTTATCACCTCCCCATTTACGCCCTTCACTGAAGTTCCCATTTGCTCCCTTGTCTTACGCACCCTATTTACCTCCTTCCAGAACATCTTTTATATATATATATATATATATATATATATATATATATATATATATATATATATATATATATATATATACATTTCATGATAAGTATATCACAATTGTTTGTTTCTGATGCTGCTTCATTAAGGTGGTAAAAGTAGGCTGGTATGAATTACTTGTTTCTACACAATTACTTCTCCTGCCTTAGCAGGGTAGTGTTAGGAACAGACAATATTTGATTCATATATATCCCCCTACATCCCTGGGGATAGGGGAGAAAGAATACTTCCCACGCATTCCTCACGTGTCGTAAAAGGCGACTAAAGGGGACGGGAGCGGGGCTGGAAACCCTCCCCTCCTTGTATTCTAACTTTCTAAAAAGGGAAACAGAAGGCGTCACGCGGGAAGTGCTCATCCTCCTCCAAGGCTCAGACTGGGGTGTCTAAATGTGTGTGGATGTAAACAAGATGAGAAAAAAAGAGATAGGTAGTATGTTTAAGGAAAGGAACCTGGATGTTTTGGCTCTGAGTGAAACGAAGATCAAGGGTAAAGGGGAAGAGTGGTTTGGGAATGTCTTTGGAGTAAAGTCAGGGGTTATTGAGAGGACAAGAGCAAGGGAAGGAGTAGCACTGCTCCTGAAACAGGAGTGGTGAGAGTATGTGATAGAGTGTAAGAAAATAAACTCTAGGTTGATATGGGTAAAACTGAAAGTTGATGGAGAGATATGGGTGATTATTGGTGCATATGCACCTGGGCATGAGAAGAAAGATCATGAGAGGAAAGTGTTTTGGTAGCAGCTGAGTGAGTGTGTTAGTAGTTTTCATACACGAGTCCGGGCTATAGTGATGGGTGATTTGAATGCAAAGGTGAGTAATGTGGCAGTTGAGGGAATAATTGGTGTACATGGGGGTGTTCAGTGTTGTAAATGGAAATGGTGAAGAGCTTGTAGATTTATGCGCTAAAAAAGGACTGGTGATTGGGAATACCTGGTTTAAAAAGAGAGATATACATAAGAATACGTACGTAAGTAGGAGAGATGGACAGATAGCGTTATTGGAATACGTGTTAATTGATAGGCGCGCGAAAGACAGACTTTTGGATGTTAATGTGCTGAGAGGTGCAACTGGAGGGATGTCTGATCATTGTCTTGTGGAGGCGATGGTGAAGATTTATATGGGTTTTCAGAAAAGAAGAGAGAATGTTGGGGTGAAGAGGGTGGTGAGAGTAAGTGAGCTTGGGAAGGAGACTTGTGTGAGGAAGTACCAGGAGAGACTGAGTACAGAATGGAAAAAGGTGAGAACAAAGGAGGTAAGGGGAGTGGGGGAAGAATGGGATGTATATAGGGAAGCAGTGATGGCTTGCGCAAAAGATGCGTGTGGCATGAGAAGCGTGGGAAGTGGACAGATTAGGAAGGGTAGTGAGTGGTGGGATGAAGTAAGATTATTAGTGAAAGAGAAGAGAGGCGTTTGGATGATTTTTGCAGGGAAATAATGCAAATAACTGGGAGATGTATAAAAGAAAGAGGCACGAGGTCAAGAGAAAGGTGCAAGAGGTGAAAAAGAGGGCAAAAGAGAGTTGGGGTGAGAGAGTATCATTTAATTTTAGGGAGAATAAAAAGATGTTTTGGAAGAAGGTAAATAAAGTGCGTAAGACAAGGGAACAAATGGGAACTTCAGTGAAGGGGGTTAATGGGGAGGTGATAACAAGTAGTGGTGATGTGAGGAGATGGAGTATTTTGAAGGTTTGTTGAATGTGTTTGATGACAGAGTGCCAGATATAGGGTGTTTTGGTCGAGGTGGTGTGCAAAGTGAGAAGGTTAGGGAAAATCATTTGGTAAACAGAGAAGAGGTAGTAAAAGCTTTGCGGAAGATGAAAGCCGGCAAGGCAGCAGGTTTAGATGGTATTGCAGTAGAATTTATTAAAAAAGGGGGTGACTGTATTGTTGACTGGTTGGTTAGGTTATTTAATGCATGTGTGTCTCATGGTGAGGTGCCTGAGGATTGGCGGAAAGCTTGCATAGTGCTATTGTACAAAGGCAAAGGGGATAAAAGTGAATGCTCAAATTCCACAGGTATGTTTGTTGAGTATTCCTGGGAAATTATATGGGAGGGTATTGAATGAGAGGGTGAAGGCATGTACAGAGCATCAGATTCGGGAAGAGAAGTGTGGTTTCAGAAGTGGTAGAGGATGTGTGGATCAGGTGTTTGCTTTGAAGAATGTATGTGAGAAATACTTAGAAAAGCACATGGATCTCGAGAAGGAATAGAGTTGATAGAGATGCTCTGTGGAAGGTATTAAAGAATATATGGTGTGGGAGGCAAGTTGTTAGAAGCAGTGAAAAGTTTTTATCGAGGATGTAAGGCATGTGTACGTGTAGGAAGAGAGGAAAGTGAATGTAGGTTTGCGGCAGGGGTGTGTGATGTCTCCATGGTTGTTTAATTTGTTTATGAATGGGGTTGTTAGGGAGGTGAATGCAAGAGTTTTAGAAAGAGGGACAAGTATGAAGTCTGTTGTGGATGAGAGAGCTTGGGAAGTGAGTCAGTTGTTGTTCGCTGATGATACAGCGTTGGTGGCTGATTCATGTAAGAAACTGCAGAAGCTGGTGACTGAGTTTGGTAAAGCGTGTGAAAGGAGAAAGCCGAGAGTAAATGTGAATAAGAGCAAGGTTAATTGGTACAGTAGGGTTGAGAGACAAGTCAATTGGGAGGTAAGTTTGAATGGAGAAAAACTGGAAGTGAGTGTTTTAGATATCTGGGAGTGGATTTGGCAGCGGATGGAACCATGGAAGCGGAAGTGAATCATACGGTGGGGGAGGGGGTGTAAGTTCTGGGAGCGTTAAAGAATGTGTGGAAGTCGAGAACATTATCTCCGAAAGCAAAAATGAGTATGTTTGAAGGAATAGTGGTTCCAACAATGTTATATGGTTGCAAGGCGTGGGCTATGGAAAGATTTGCGCGCAGGAGGGTGGATGTGCTGGAAATGAGATGTTCGAGGAAAATATGTGGTGTGAGATGGTTTGATCGAGTAAGTAATGTAAGGGTAAGAGAGATGTGTGGAAATAAAAAGAGTGTGGTTGAGAGAGCAGAAGAGGGTGTTTTGAAATGGTTTGGGCACATGGAGAGAATGAGTGAGGAAAGATTGACCAAGAGGATATACGTGTCGGAGGCGGAAGGGAACGAGAAGTGAGACCAAAGTGGAGGTGGAAAGATGGAGTGAAAAAGATTTTGAGCGATCGGGGCCTGAACATGCAGGAGGGTGAAAGGCGTGTAAGGAATAGAGTGAATTGGAACGATATGGTATACCGGGGTCGACGTGGTCAATGGATTCAACCAGGGCATGTGAAGCGTCTGGGGTAAACCATGGAAAGTTCTGTGGGGCCTAGATGTGGAAAGGGAGCTGTGGTTTCGGTGCATTACTACATGACAGCTAGAGACTGAATGTGAACGAATGTGGCCTTTGTTGTCTTTTCCTTGCGCTCGCTACCTCGCACACATGAAGGGGGAGGGGGTTGCTATTTCATGTGTGGCAGGGTGGCGATGGGAATGAATAAAGGCAGACAGTATGAATTATGTACATGTGTATATATGTATATGTCTGTGTGTGTGTGTGTATATATATATATATATATATATATATATATATATATATATATATATATATATATATATATATACACGTTGAGATGTGTAAGTATATATATTTGCGTGTGTGGACGTGTATGTGGGTGGGTTGGGCCATTTCTTTCGTCTGTTTCCTTGTGCTACCTCGCTAACGCGGGAGATAGCGACAAAGCTAAATAAATATATAAATAAAATAATATATATTTATATATCTAATCCGACCGCAACACTAGCATTGTTTCAATCAACAGCAATACATGTAGTGTTTCTGTTGTCCACCATGTCACAACACTTCAAAGCCTATTTCGTAGCAGACGTGAAAACGGATAAGCAAAACAAGGTCGACTATCAAATTGACGTATTTACTGTCGAAGCAGATTCACAAAAGCGTGAATCTTCGAAGATTCAGTGAAGTCATGCCATGTGATACCAGTCTTAAGTTTACTCTGGTTAACAAATACAAAAAAAAAGTAATTAGTACTGGTATTAATACGAACTGCCAGTAATCACATTTCAATCGCTGTGATACTGTAAAATCGAAGATACCATAACTGTAAGTCTGAAATGCTCAACTGATATTCTATGGCGGGGTGTGGGGAGGGAGTGCGTTTTGAAGACCTCTCGCTTCACCATTTT
>NC_092235.1:16073492-16235992 GCF_036320965.1 Panulirus ornatus
GAAGCAGTACAAGAACCAGGTTTTGCCTTACCCTGAATGCTCTAATGTAAATCTATTACATGTTAATACATTACAACATTTATTCAAGCATATCCAAACACTTACAGATAGTTATTAAATTCATAATTAGTTTTCGAATTAATCTAGCTGCTTGCAAATTCTGATTACCTTAAGGACAATTAACAGAATGCAAGAGAAAAGACAAAGAAGGAACACTATTGATATTACCAATGTAAGACCAAGAATAAAATGGGTAATAGTCCAAATGGTTTTCAACATGAAACACAGGAGATCCATAATAAATAACCTGGGCTGAAAAAATCTATAGCATACCTAAAATGACTTGCTTGTTTTGAAAACCCAAAGAATTTAAGAGGAAAAATTCACAACACATCATATCACTAAACATATGATTCTTCTTGATCGTCCAATATCAATGAATTAAGATGCCTCCTATAACTTACATCTACAAAACAAGCAAGCAGAGGAGCAAAAATAAGATATGACTTCTTGACAATAAGTATACATTTCTGAAACACTCTCAAGCCACTCTCTGCCCATGGGTTGAATACCTGATGGTTTTGGGAGTTTGTTATAAATATTCTTTTGCATCAGGGATATATTTCATGCACAAAAATAACCATACAATTCAAACTGAATCATTTCAATCAATCACAGACAAGAAATATCAGATACACTAAAGGAGATACGAAAAACAAACTTTCATCACATCTAAATTAAAAAAATCATATATGGTGATGTAATGAATATAAAAAGTCAGATTTGAGCTTATGAAGACCAATCTTTTTAATCTGAAATCATCATTTGCACCTTCAACCATGCAGTTCTCCAATAAAATTACGGACAAAATAAAGCCAATGTTGGAAAGTTATGCAAATAACTGTAATCAGTGCCCGTTCCCTCCAGGAACCTCCATCTAGGTGGCGGCCATAGCAAAAATCTCTCCTCTTAACAACAAACATAACTATAGTGTTCAGAAGGGCAGCTTGACAAAAGCTACTAAAAAAAAAAAAAAAAAAAAACTGCCGTTATCACTTTGCAAATCTGTATTCCTGTGCCCTCTATGAATAAAAAATGTACTACAATGTGGTGTGCTGCTTGAAACATCAAAGGAAGAGACCCTGTATGATCAATGAAACAACTGCATAAGCTGTGCTTCTTTATCTGTCATGGGAGACCTTGAATAGTATTAGATGCATGTGCATGTGATGCTGTGCTGACAGACACAACATAGTGAGTGGCATTATATAAACGACAAATATGGCAATATGCATTGTGCTGCTTAATGCACTACAGAAGACACTGCACAAAGATATATCAGCATGCATGGTGCTGCTTTAAACATCATAAGTCTCTCCATATCCTTATGCCTTTAGCCAAGCAAGTACATTAGTAGTAATTAATCTAATTTCTTTTTTTATGATAAAACATTGAAAAGAATGCTTGATAAACCTTGTTTCTTTATCAACACTGTTAATGATCAGATTATAGCATGAAACTTTCAACTCAAAAAAAGGAAAGAAAATATAGCAGGTCCAATATTTTCATTAGTTCACCCTGGCATTTACTGAATGATTCCTTCTGCAATTACTATTAACTGGTAGAATTACAGGAGACAGAAAACATAATCATTAATAATCAGTATGTACTGTTGTGCATGATGCTTCAGAGGATGCAATATTATGCAGGTAAATACCAATCTGTGTGTCCTGTACAGCTTGATTTGTCATACCTCTCTCTATACCTCTATGCCTCTCAAGAGACAAACAAATGGTTCACAAAGTTTTGTCTCTCTTTAATACTTGCAATAAAAAAATAATAAATAAGATGATCAATAAATGATGTTTCCTGACAGCCTACTGATGTCAACCAGCAACTGTATAATGTGGTCTTTCTGAACAACTATGGACCTTGTATGGGTCAAAATCCTTCAGAGTTCTGTTCATGTCTTTTCTACATATTACAATGCATTCCATCTCACTATGTTGGGACCATAATGTCTTCCAAAGTGAAAATGCTTTTGAACTTGTCATACAGTTCCTCACATCCTCAAATCATCCTCAGCAACTCCTCTCTGCATCTCTTCAGTCTTATCAACTGTCCTTAAAAATAAAAGTTTGCTCTTGCCCTGATGAATCTAAGGAAAAGTTTTGGATTGTCTCTTGCCTAGTACAAATATTGCTTTTCACAGCTTTTTTGTTACTCCTTTCATTTCCTGCTATATTTGTTCCTTGCTCTCTTAAACCTTACACATGATGGCTAGCTTTTTGATATCTTTGTCATTCATAACTCGCATTCTGTTTTTATACTTTCCCCATGTATCTGAGACTAAAGGTGCCTAAATTCCTACTACCTCAATGGAAATTTCACGGAACATTCCACCAGAACATCTTAATTTGTAGTAACTGAATTTCATTTCTCAGTTTACGTATCACAGAAATTGTTAAGCTCTGCGTAGTTTCCATGATTTTAACCCCTCTCTAAGTCTACCTTGATCACTAATCTCTATATGTCCTTATTCTCCACATAACCAAACTGAAGCATTACATCATCATTTTTTTTACTTGGTGTGTTGCTTAAGATATTCTCAGTTTCCATGCTACAGATATTCTCAGTTTCCATGCTACTGTTAAAATATGATCTATTTATCATGATGCATCAATTCCTTGTATGCTACTATGCTTGCTGACAGGCTGGTAAAGAAGTTTTCAGCATATACTGTAAGAACTTGTGTCTCCATGTCTCTGTCCAGATGAGAAACCAAATTCCCAGTCTATCTCTTCATATTTGAAATCCCACATCAAGTGTACTTAACCATCTCAGAGAAATGAATGTTTCACTGACTCATGTACCATCCTAATTCTTCCATTATTGTTAATATCTACGACCAGAAAATCACAAAAACAAGGCAAACATCTGCTAGCACAAGTAGTTACCCATTCAAATTTACCATGTAAACTACTTTTAGCTGTGTGTGGCAGTCCACCTAGGCATCCAGCATCACTTTCAATGCACTGTGACTATGGTAGCTTTTTTTCTGCTCTCCATGAGGTTAGTGCCACCAAAAATGTGCAATGACTACCTTGTGTTCACACTGGCTGTTTTAATCATTCTGGGTACATTTTCATTCACTATGAAGTAATTTGCTTTTGAAAATACTCCATATCTCTTCCACTGTATTACTATCAAGGAATTTTATTCTGTGAGTATGGCTACATTAACATCATATTTTCTAAAAGTCTGCTCACCTGTAATCTGGGATCATGGGTTTATCAGTGATTTCAAATTTTGTAATTACTCATCTATATCTTTGAGCCTGTTCCCCTTAGAAACTCCCATTAAGAAGGTGGCCACGACAAAAGAGTCTTCACTTATCTGACCTTATGTACATCCTTCACATACACCATTCCAAGAATTCCTCCATTTCTCTCTCTCCAATACACTTCCACTCCATTTCTCCATGTCACATGTGGTCTTCATTGCACCATCATACACTCTCATTGCATTCTTTCCACGTGTATAAACAACCTCAAAAGTATTACTTTTCGCCAACCCTACCACTTGACAAATGAGTCCCTGTGCATTCCCTGCCATACCAAACCTCATACACCCTCTCATTACCTTCTTCATTCCATCTAGTCATGCTATATGCTCCTCTCATATAAATTATTTCTACAGCCTGGAGTCTTGGCCCCTATTTACCTCTACTGTAATAATACTATAGTCACTATTTGACAGGGCTTTGCCTAC
Organism: Panulirus ornatus; assembly: GCF_036320965.1. Classification (NCBI taxonomy): domain Eukaryota; kingdom Metazoa; phylum Arthropoda; class Malacostraca; order Decapoda; family Palinuridae; genus Panulirus; species Panulirus ornatus. The sequence continues at coordinate 16,077,264 of NC_092235.1, forward strand.
CTCACTGTTGTTCATCAAGTTTATATCACTGGTGAGGGCAAGATCAAGGATATTTTGTTCCCTAATCATTTCATTAATCAACTGGTCAAGAAAAGTGTGTTCAACCAATATAATTAGTCTTATCTAATATCCTTCTTTTCATTTTTGTCAACAGTGTCAGTATAAAAAGAACCTTAGTATCAGTGTATACCAGGCAAGTTGTTTTCGACAAATTATGATTCGACCTCCTTCCTAGTGAAATAATCTAGCGTGAACAGTTTGCATCCATGTTACTGTTTATTCGTTAAGTAAATATCTATTCTTCTATATCAGTCTTGTTTCTATGCCAGCAATAACATCTGGTTTCTCTATCATAGCATTAGGTCTCAGCTCATTTCATTTTGAAAGAGCATTCCTAGTATTTGTGTATATTATGCTAATTTTGCTTCACAATTCATGAGGGCCTTGGAAATCAAATGTCTGGGCCCAATTTACAAGAATATCATTAGAGGTATGTACAACTGCATGTGTGTGTGTCTGTGTGTGTGTGTGTGTGTGTGTGTGTGTGTGTGTGTGTGTGTGTGTGTGTGTGTGTGTGTGTGTGTGCATAGCACTGGGATTGGGAAACCCACCTACCTGCACATAAATCACCTCAATTTGCCATATCCTGCCCTGTTCCCTACTTGCCTTATTCTTTGCTTCTAACTGGGAAGTGACCTCAATCTGCCATACATTTCCCTTTCTCCTATCTGCCTCATTCCCCACCTGCATCAGCTGACCTATCCTGCCATGTTCCCTCACTGCCTTGTCCCTTACCTCTACCTGTGAAGTGACCCCTAATACCTTGGGAAAGATGTTAGCTGCCCTACTCTGCCATGTTCCCTTTATTCCTTGTTTCCCATCTGCACCAGGTGACTTCTAGCCGACATATTCTGCCATGTGCCCTATCATTCTGAATCCCTCTTATGGTTTTCCTGTGTTCTGGGAACCTAACTAGTTTATTTCTCTAAGAAAATAGAGCCTAATAATTTTCTCTTACTCACTGTCAAAGGAGGCTTTCCTGATTCAATTCAAATGGAGGCCATCCATGGCAAGAGGCTTCTATCAAAGCTAATATGATCATACAAGTCAATACAAAATGTTTTCCTTCTCCCTAAAGAGATCCTCAACTCTACTGCTCATCCTCAGCATTCTACTGAGGGTGCAGGAACTTACATTATTTGGGCAATAATCTCGATATACAGTAACTAACTTCCAACGGCTCTATTTAAAACCTTCTAATGGGAGCCTTATATTTTACAGTAATTCCACATACATCATGAATAATTAATCACTGGCACAACCTGTTCCTTCTGCATATCATTTATGAATCACTTTATCAAATAACATGGAAGGTGCTATGAAAATAATGAGTAAAATGGAAAGTTACCACATACAGTGCTGAGTTTTGTAGAGAAAAAGCATGTGTAGCCACCAACCTATTAGAACCTACTACAAAATGCTGACATGATGGTAGGATTAGCACAAGGTGCTCACAGTTTGGCCTTGCTTCTTGAATAATGCTGTTTTGACTGCTCTCCTGTTCTGACCGCTTATCTTGCTTGTTGTATAATGTTTTATACTTTCAGCAGCTACTTCTTTGGCATATTGGTCATATTAAGGTTCATCAGCTATTGTCTTCAAATCCTATCTTGTGAATATTTCTGAAGTTACTCCTTATGTGTTTCTTAGATCTCCTAGTATTTATTCCTGCTTCCTTGTTAGCCCTTTATGTATTTCAGTCTGGTATCTTTTTAGCATATTTCCAGGTACTACACATGACAGTAATTCTGTATCTCCTTTGCTGGGCTATTTCAGACATAAAAAGTGCTTTTTTATGCCTTCTACTTGTTCCTAAGCAAATGGTATTGTAGATCTCTTTCTTTATCTCCTAAATTGTATAGTTCAACAAGCTCTTTTAACCCAATGACTGCATATGTACCATATATGGTCTGGGGCATCAAAAAATCCTGGACACAAAAACACCGGAGCAGAAAACCAGGAAGCAACTAATGGCATCTCAGACACTATTTCTACAGCCTCTGCCCATATTTTTTCAACACATTAGTACGGTATGCATCAAAATGCCATGGAGGGTAGTGCATCATCTTTGCACTACCCAAGAAGCAAACAAAATGGATATGGATAGTGTATAAAAACGTACACAGTACCTTTACTGGTTCAGACCCTGCTTAATACAACCCTTGCTTACTATGAACCTAATGGAACCTATACACCTTCTTTGCCCATATAGTATCAAATGGTGTTTATTTCCCAAGTGAGGCAGAGTTGTGTCTTGCACAAACTTTTTTTTCCTTTTTCTAAGTTTTAGTGCCCACAAATTTTTGAACACGAGTCCAAAGAGAGGAAAAAGCAAAGGAAAAAGGAAACACATGACCATAACTCTTACAGACAGGTTTTAGTGATATCAGTGTAATAGCCCCTGAGTCACCCTTGAAAATTCTTTAGCCTAACTCCAAATAAACGACAACCTGTTTGAAAAACATCTGTAAGTTTAGTTTATAGTGCAGTGTTCAAACATATACTAAAAACATTCAAATGTGTCTGGTCCTCAGTAATATGAGTGTGCTTAAAATAAAATACATTTTTACTTTATAGTGCAGTGTGGTTAAAATGCACAAGAAGTGGAGTTACCTTTGTAATACTATGCGTAGTCTTTGAAATTCGCCACTCACTAGACATTCAACTGTCCTCACTACTCTTCACTGCCTCCACACCACCCTGAGCAGCTTCTTAATTACGAAGATAAGGATATACATATGCACACTTTAGTTTAGGTTTAATACCTAAGTTTTACATGTGTCATCCATTTAAGGGTTCAATACAGAAAATTTTCTTGGATTGTATTGACTAATTAAGCTTCATTTATATGCATAATGCATTTTTTATACCTTCAACTAATCAATACCCTCTCCTGGTTAGTATGAACATGTGAAGGTAATCTATATATATCAGGACAAGATGGCGTAAGAGTATTATATACAGTGATTCCACTGCCAATGAAAAGGGGGCTTAGGTAAAAGAGTAATGGCCCCTCCAAAACATCCAGCAAAATTTATGGTATACTCCTATGACTCTGCTGCCAGCGAGGTTGTAGGGTATTGGCCACTCCCAATTCCCCAGCAAACTCAAGGAATATCCCATTTTCTACCCTTGGAGCAATCTATTCAGTAGCAGGTTGTTAACAGCCCAGGGTGGTACTACCATCTTAACTGAGAAGTGTAAAAGTAGTGCTCGGAACCATCTTATACACTCCATGTTAGGACTGCAGATCTTAATTTCTGTTCCATTAAAATGGGATTACCAGGCTAGTCCTGCCCTCTTCTCCTTAAAAGCATCGTACACCTACTCAAACTTCACTTATTTTCTTCCCATCTCCTGTCTGCAAAACCATTTTTCAATGTATTAATGATAGAGTCTAACATATGCTTGCTAGTCCCTGGCATCATGGGATGCTAAGAATTTCTAGGTTCTTGCCTAACTATACTACCAATGAAAGGGAGGGCTCAGATAGTAGCACCAACCCCTCCCATGACTTTTCCCTCTCTGACAGACCTGCCTCTTTTTTCTATCAATTATATCAACATTCATGGTCTTTCTCTAGTAACCTCTCTTCTACTGAACACATTCTAGTACCTCTCCTAATATCTTACTTCTACATGAAACTGTGAGACCAATTGTCTTATGAAGTTCTAACTAGCATCTTCTTTATATCCATCTATATTCTCCACTCAAGATTCCAGTTTAAAGGTAGCGTTTGTGCTTATTTCAACATCAACACATCTGCTGCATGCCTAAAGGATCCTGACTCCCCAAACTTTAATGTTATCTGACTCAAGATCTGTCTCCCAATTACCACACTTTTCATTTATTTTGCCTACTGTTCTCCTAATTCTACAGATTTCATATCTTTCTTCAACCATCTAAACTCCTGCCACAAGATGTTGGCATGCTCTCATCTGCAGGCCAAAATCCTCTTCCAAGGGATTTCAACATACACCACAGGCAATGGCTGAATTACTCCCATACAGATGGTTGGGGGATTGATACCCTTACATTTTCCATTCTCAATGAACTAGAGTAAATTATCTGCAACCCCACACAAATTCCTGACTGCTGTGACCACTCTCCTAATATTCAGGATCAGTTTTTCACCTCTAATTCCTTATGCTGTAAATACACAATCTCATCCCTAAATGATTCATCTGAGCACACTCTCACAAATGTATCTATACTAATGGCATCTACTGGTCCAGCAGCCCTTTCTACAAATAAATAACTGAATCTTAACAAAGCTGATGAGAATAATGTAGGATAATTCTTTTCTGACTTTCCTTGGGTAAATCACTCTCTTTTGTGGTTTAGTTTCTGTCTCTGCAAAATGCATAGCAAAGGTTATTGTTGCAGGTACGGAAGCATTTATCCTCTCTTCCTCCAATCTGTGAGGCAAAGCAGCCCTTTATCAAAAAGAAGTATGATATCCTCTCTTCATAATCTACAGGTAGGTCCTTCTAGTTTTCAGCTGAGTACATTGCAAACATCTTTACTTCACTTTTCCATTCTGAGGGTACTTAAGCGGTCTCTCACATAGACAAAGCAACTCTCTTTGGTTCCCATTTCTCCTCCTACTTTAACTTGGGTGACTCTAGCATTCCTTCATACCCTAATGCTCCTTTTACTACTCTTTTGCCCCTTCTCATAATCTTTCAAATTGTCTGAAAAGTGCTTCTCTCTCTCAACACAGGCAAGGCTTATGGTCCTAATGGCATCCATCCCCATAAATTGAGTAGCAGTGTGGTTTCAGAAATGGTAGAGAATGTGTGGATCAGGTGTTTGCTTTCAAGAACATGTGTGAGAAATACTTAGAAAAACAGATGGATTTGTATGTAGCACTTATGAATCTGGAGAAGACACATGATAGGGTTGATAGGGATGCTTTGTGGAAGGTCTTAAGAGTATATGGTGAGGGAGGAAAGCTGCTAGAAGCAGAGAAAAGTTTTTCACAAGGATGTAAGGCATGTGTATAAGTAGGAAGAGAGGAAAGTGATTGGTTCCCAGTGAAGGCTGGTCTGCAGTAGGGGTATGTGATGTCCCCATAGTTGTTTAATTTGTTTATGGATGTGATGGTTGGGGAGAGTATGCAGTCTGTTGGGGATGAGAGGGTCTGGGAAATGAGTCAGTTGTTGTTCGCTGATGATACAGCTCTGGTGGCTGATTCATGTGAGAAACTGAAAAGGTTGGTGACTGGAGTTTGGCAGTGTGTGAAATGAGAAAGTTGAGAGCAAATGTGAATAATAGCAAAGTTATTAGGTTTAGTAGGGTTGAGGGACAATTGGGATATAAATTTGGATGGAGAAAAATTGGAGGAAGTAAAGTGTTTCAGATATCTGGGAGTGGACTTAGCAGCAGATGGAACCACGGAAGCAGAAGTGAGTCACAGGGTGGGGGATGGGGTGAAGGTTCTGGAAGTGATGAAGAATGTGTGGAAGGAACGTTACCTCGGAGCTAAAATAGGTACGTCTGAGGGAATAGTAGTTCCAACACTGTTATATGGTTGTGAGGCATGGGCTATAGATATGGTTGTATGGAGGAGGGTGGATGTGTTGGAAATGAACTGTTTAAGGACAATATGTGGTGTGAGGTGGTTTGGCTGAGTAAGTAATAAAAGGGTAAGAGAGATGTGTGGAAGTGTGGAAATAAAGAGTGTGGTTGAGAGAGCAGAAGAGGGCGTGTTAAAATGGTTTGGACATATAAAGAGAATGAGTGAGGAAAGATTAGACAAAAAGGATATACGTGTCAGAGGTGAAGGGAACAAGATGAAATGTGAGACCAAATTGGAGGTGGAAGGATGGAGTGAAAAAGATTTTGAGTGATCGGGGCCTGAATATACAGGAGGGTGAGAGGCATGCAAGAAATAGAGTGAATTGAAACAATGTGGTATACCAGGGTCGATGTGCTGTCAATGGACTGAAACAGGGCATGTGAAGCATCTGGGGTAAACCATGGAAAGGTATGTAGGGCCTGGATGTGGATAAAGAGTTGTGGTTTCGGTGCATTACACATGGCAGCTAGAGACTTTGTGTGAACAAATTTGGCCTTTTTGTCAATTCTCCTGGCATTACCCCGCTGAAGCGGTGGGTAGCGATGCTATTTCCTGTGGGGTGTCAGCAAGTTAGTACCAGAAAACAGACAAAAGAATGGCCCATACTCACATATATGTACATAAACACCCATGCACACACATATACATACACATACATATCAACATATATACATATTCATACTTGCTTGCCTTCATCCATTCCTGGTGCTACCCCACACCTCAGGAAACAGCACTGCTACCCCCTGCTTCAGCAAGATAGCGCCAAGAAAACAGAAAAAAAGGCCACATTCTTTCACTCTCAGTCTCTAGCTGTCATGTGTAATGCACCGAAACCACAGAACTATCCACATCCAAGCCTGAGCCAGGTACTCACTCTATTAAACAACCACTAGGGGTGAATGAAAAGCTGGGTTGACTGTGAACCAACTACCACAACGAGGATTCAATCCTAAGCGCTCAACCCTGGGCAGCCCTTTAATGCATCATGGTCAGGAACGCTAACTACTACATCACAGAGGTTCACTCTATCTCTTCTTCTTGCCAAGCTTATTCTTTCTTCCATTCTATTCTATTCATCCAATGTTTTATAATTCTTGGTACCTTTCTCTTCATGTTATAATATTTTCCTTTTTTCTTTTTCATGCATATTCGCCATTTCCCATGTTAGCAAGGTAGCGTTAAGAACAGAGGACTGAGCCTTAGAGGGAATATCCTCACTTGGCCCCTTCTTTGTTCCTTCTTCTGCAAAATAAAAAAAATGAGATGGGGGAGGATTTCCAGCCTCCTGCTCCCTCCCTTTTTAGATGATTTGTACGACACGCTGGGAATATATGAGAAGTACTCTTTCCTTTATGTGGCACTAATTTTCCATTCACTAATTTAGACACAGGTAGAAGAATGCAAATGTTCACAGCACAACCCATTCATCTTCGAATACCTACAATGAACCTTTGCCATAATAGAAGGGCTAGCATGTGGTGCTCACTGCAAAACTTGTTTGCTATTTCTCCCAACCACCTATCCATCACTCATCATGTAACATTCATGTTGTATAATGCAATTTCTTTTGCCAACTATTCTCCTGGTGTAGTTATCTATTTTTGGTTCATCGGGTATTTTCTTCATCCAATCATCTACATATCTGAATGTTTCTGTGGTAACTCTATGTAGATTTCTTAGTTCCAGTATTGCACTGAACATGCATTCTAGTTTCATCACAGGGTATTTACACATTCTTATCTAAGGTACATTCTTATTTGAGTGTAAGGTTATAGGTGCACCAAAGGATAGTTTGGGAGGTCAGTATACATTAGTGCAATGATCAGCACATTTAAAGGTACACTAATGCTCAGAGGAAGAATGACAAAGATACTAGAAATGAAATGCCCTACAAGAATGTGTGTACAGCTGGAGGATCGTGTAAGACAAAGACACGTTCGTAAATACAGTTTCATTAAGAGAACTGACCAGGGGGTGCTGAAATGGTTTAGACACATTGTGAGGACTAAAGAATGACTAACTACAACATCTAAGTGTCAATAGTGGAGAATGCAATAGGGAGTTCCAAGGAGAAGAGCAAGATGGAGATAGAAGTGGAATGAAGGATGATCTGGGATATGAGGCCTGAACATTAATAAGGATGAGAGGTATGCCTGGGAGAGAATGAAGTGGATTGATGTGTTAGACAAGAAGGTGATGTGCATTCGACAGAGTAAACCAAAACATCTAGAGTTAAGAAAAACCATGGAAAAATCTGTGGAGCTTGAATGAGATGGTGGGTGCTGGTTTTAGTACATTATATGTAAGAGCTAGAAAGTTCCTGATGCTATCTTGTAAAGGATAGAAAAGCAATGTGTATGAAAAATGAAAAGTCACTATCAAAATCACAAGAAAAAACACAAAACTTTGAATAGTAGCTTTGATGCAACCAGAGATACTGTATTGGCACAACAGAACTAAAATTCTTTGGCCTGACTGAAGTCAAAATAACCATGGCTTCACGAAACATTGCCTAGAGAAATTCCCAATGCTTTTGCAATGTCTGCAAAAACAATGTCCCCCTCCATGTATTTCAAGAGGCGATACACGGCTAAGGTTCTTGTGGGTACAAGCATATGATGCTCTTAGGTGACATCATCGTACATTTTGTCGCTTAGACTTGTATCTTATAGTATGAGCACCAGCGACCTGCCTCAGAGTGCCTCAGGCTATCTTGAGGGAAGGATGTTCTTTCTTATTCTTCCTGGCTGCTACTTCATTCTGGGAATTTGGCTTCTGGGCACTGTATTTCTTTCACCTGTGCTTCAAGATATTTGCCTATTACTTCTCTAAGGTGGAAAAAAGCCCAAATTCTTGCTTGGAAGCAGGATTTCTAGGTGCACTGAGCAAAGTGAACGAATGTGAAGTGGGTGTTTCCTGCAACACCTCATCAGTGTCTTGCCTCACTCAGGAAACCAAGACCATAGAAACCCAAAATATGGACTTAGAATAATTAAGGAATCTTGCCAATTCCATGTCCAGACATCTGCAGGTTGTAATCAAGGCCAAAGGAGGGATGACACAGTACTAAAATATAAGTGTGACATCGCCTTTGAAAAGGTACAGGGGGGGAGACAAAGTTTTTTGTGGACACTGCATATCTCTTCATTTGGAAGGCAAGTCTGATCCCATAAAAAGTTTTATAAAGTAGCTCTTATGTACACTACGATAAAAAAATTTCCATATATCTCCTTAAACTTGAAATGGGAACCACCTGCCTGGCCCCTTGAATCCTCGGTCTTATTTCCACCCTTATATGGTAAAAGTTAAAATAAGACAGAATTACACATTCCTTTATTACCAGAATCTTAGGGTGATACAATTTGAAAAATTTTGCCAAATATGCATTTCAGTTTCTATTTATATGTTCAGTTCATGCATCCTGAACATTGTTTGACTGTGAATGTGATTAGCACTAAAAATCTGCAAACAATCAATAAGCAATAGAAGTCTTAAATGTGTCAAACATCCTAAGCTGCCAGATCTATGACAGATGGGTAAATGATACTTCTGAACCAGGTCACATTAAACTACTATACATGTAAGCAACCCATTTTTTGCAAAGGGAATATATATATATATATATATATATATATATATATATATACATCATACAGGTATACCCCAGTGAAAGTTGATTCACTATAGAGCTTTTGGATTTTTTATAATTCTATAATGTAGTAAATAACTGCAACTTTATATGAACTGATCACAATCACCATTTTTGTTTGTGCAGCTAGTGGTGAACAGCGTGTGTTAAGCACTCTCAGCCATTCAATGCTTAGCTTTTTATGCTACTTCACATTAAATAAACTGGCAAATGTTCAATCTCTCACATGCTTTATTCATCATTTCAAAGAACTTTGTGAGTTATCCAAACCCATAATGTCTGGAAAAGGTCTGCAAGTGCAAGTGCTAGAAATACACCAAAAGTGGTAAGTAAAATGTATTACTTTGGAGGTGAAAATAGTAATATTAAGAAGACTGAAAGCAGGTGAGCAGCAAGTTGTCAAGAATGTATCTCCACATCATATGTGTTATAATGACTGTTGAAAATCATTTGGTTGAAAGCTCTTTTCTTCAAATGGGGTATCCCTGTATATATATATATATAATATATATATATATATATATATATATATATATATATATATATATATATATATATATATATATATATATATATATATATATAAAAGCAAGCAAAAGCTGAAGAAAATTCTTAAGTAAGTCCCTGAAACCATGAGGACCTGCTGACAACTTATCATTTACCCTACGTGCATGACAAGTGTGTTGACTGTTGTACTACCTGTCATGACTCCAGCAGTTGGCCCCCTCACCACTCCTGCATAGCTGCCTCCAGTCGTGTTCACTGCCAGGGACCATTGGGGGTCAGTGGGGGGGATAAGCATCCTGAGTAGCATTCCTCATATCTCCTAATGGGCTTCTACTTAAACCCATACCTATCTTGAGTGACTTCCAAAGCAAAACTTAAGAAAAACATCACATCCATCACCTTCACATATCTGATCCATACATATAATGATCCAGGAATCTATCAAACCTGTTTTCAAATGTTCAAGACATCAAATCTGAATATGAAAGCTATTTAAAATTCAATGACAAGTACATGCTTTAAGACCTAAGATATCAAAAACCTATCATTATCTGTGCCAGTATATTAAAATTCAGGTAAATGGAGCCCTGAATAACAGTGATACTTTAAAAGAAAAAAATCAGGTTAACTGAGTCCTGGATATTAATGTGATATCATCACATCCACCCACTTCCCATAAATGAACCACACATGAAATCATACATATAACAATCCAATATATTGTCAACCCCATCCTTAAATATCCAGGATATGATATTCAAATTTTCAAGCTACTCTTATCTCACCACATGATTCATGCTTAAGAACTATGACTCAAAATTCTGAAAAAATCTGTGATAGAATATCAGAGTTCAGGTTAACAGAATCCTGGATATTAGTGATACTAAAAAAATAAAGTGGTTAACAGAATCCTGGACATCAATTCTACATGATTTATCTCAACACTGATACTGTTTCACTCTACAACCTCACACATTTCTATCAATGATATGAATAACTCCTACTGTTTTTCCCTACCTCTTATATAAATATTTGTAAATACTGAGACTGGTTAGTTTGCTCACACAGATGCTAAATCTAGTTCCAGATAGATATGAAACACTATAAAAACAATTAGAAATGAAAAATAGGAATAAACATGTCTACAGCACATTGTTATATATTACATACCCAACCTTGTTGAGCCTAACTTTAGATATATACCGACCTTTTAATACTCCAGTACACTTACTTTCAAAAACTTATTCTTAAAACATCAGGTATATGCCCTAATACTGTAAGAGGAGCACCTTTCCAGGAGGAATGATGGAAGGGTCTCCCAACCTATCTCATGTAACTAGTAAACTACTCACCACATTCAGAGCTGGTTGGAAAAAATGAGTCTTTTCTAAATATCTTGCTTTATGTACTCTTCCACTGCTTTCGGTCACAGACTAACAGTAAATGCATTGATGATCTGCAGAATCATTTTTCTAAAACTCTTTCTTAACAAAAATGATAAATATTAACATTTCATCTAGACTATGCAAGCATTCCAAAAAATTGAGATTAGAAAAGATACCCTTTACTCTCACTATCTTACTAAGAAATTACTTAAGAGGTAAGCCAACTAGAAAAAACATAATACAATGAAGGAGAAGAATATCTTGAAATGCACAGCAAAATATCTTTAAATAGTTTCACATGAAACAATATAAAACTAACAAATTGCACTGCAGTGTGGCCTTATAAATTTTATAGCCCGGAGGAAAGAGGACAAATGGAGAAGTAATTCATTCCAACGCAGTTGAACAACTATGGAAATGCTTCAGACAGCAATATCTTAGACTTACAAGCCAAATTATTGAAAGAAATTCTTACAAGATTAGTATCTACCTCAACAACAGTTCAGTGGAAAACAATTTTGACTGATCTCAGGAAAACAACCAGATACTAACAAAATCACTAAAATCTAATATGAACGAAAACTCTGCCTTCTACTTAGCCATAACATGACTGCAACCTGACACAATGGCGAATGCAAAAAGTCCAGCATCTTAAACTGTAATCCTTCAATACTCTAATTTCTTTCAGCTACCTTCTAGGTAGCTGTTTAAGCCAAGTTACAAGCACAGATCTGAAAAGGCTCCAGAACTGTCTTTTTAACTAAATTTAGTTGATTGTTCTGAGGCATACCATAAAAAAATATCAATAATACAATTATGCATTAAGCTTTTAATCAGAAATAATGAGGGGTTCAGTCATATAAGTCCAATATTGATGGACTTTTAACTCCATTAACCTACCGCTTGTTTCATTGAGAAATTCTAAAATCAAGACATTAGCTAGTATTTACTTCACGCACGAACCTTAAGATTGCTGCAGGTAAATGTATCAATCCAGTAAATTGAGATTTTTTTCCAATGCTCTAAATTATACAGTTCCTGTCAACTTTATATCAGTATAATATTTTTTCATAAGCTTTCCTATCTTTGTCTTCCCCTCTCTACCACCTTTCAAATATCTTATAGTTAGGTTCAATCAGTTGGGTGGCAGAGTGAACAGAAAGCTGGAGAGCTTCTATGTATTATGGGGCCAATCCTGTACTACTAGCATTAATCATTCCTCTTGGAATATGCTTGAAGTCTTTTCAAAACAATACAGAGGACTTTAACCTTTTTCTTCAAGAACCTACAGGCTTTCTGAAACACCTTATTTTCTGTTCTTTCTTGAAAATCAAACTATAATGATTCTTTGTCTTTTAACCCTGTTCATCATTTCCCACATTAACAACAGGAACAGATGAAGAAAGGTCACATATATCCAAAAATTCATTCTTCGCTCCTCTTAGCCAATCCTTAACTATCTGGCTATATCTCTGACACCTGGCAACAGCAATTAAGTCACCCAAACCTGTGAACTCAAGTGCCATTTCTTTACCTTTAGTGCCTCACCCTTCACAAGCCACTATAAATCCAAATCCAAAGCATGTCCTCACCTCCACAAGAAGTAAGATCACAGATGAGTGTACAGTGTACGTTTAAGAAACTGTTTATTAGGGGGTTAAAGGTATAAGGCATACAAAAAAAGCAATTTCACTAAGAGATGCAGGGACAAAATGACAAGTGATGATGCTTATATTATTTCCATACTTTTTTTCATGTTTGCCCTTTCCCATATCAGTCAGGTAGTAAATGGAAGAAATGAAGAATGACCTCTTTCACTTACATCTACCCTCTAGCTGTTGTGTATCATGCACAGAAACCTGAGTATCCTAACCACAACTAGACATTAACTACATACTTCCTACCCTAAGAGATTAATACAAAACTTGATGGGACTCCCACAGCACTGAGGAAGCCAGCCACATGCGCAAAATGAGGTGATGTTGTGTGTGTCTACATGGGGTGTTTGCAAGACAAATGAGCAATAAGCATTTGGTGTCTTCATTGTGAAACCTACACTTGTTGTCAGATATGGACTCGGAACGGGTGGTGCTTCAAAGTGACTCGGGAGGACAGTTGTTTAAAGCTCATGTCATTTCAATAAGTATGGTTAGTCAGTGTTGTGTTTGTTGCGGGTGGGAGGATCTGTGAGGAGAGGTTGCTTTATATTTCTAATACAGAGTTAGTGGTTAGTTATGGAGAAGACTGAATGACAGCTGTCTAATGCTGTTTCAAAGAAATGAGTGTTAAGCATACTGAGGTGGGATGGTATTGGGAGAATCTTTGTTTCACTATGTATGTGATGAGTCTCTGTGGTTGCCAAAGAAATTGTTATGGGTGCTCTATTTTGAGTGGTTTCCATCTCTGTTATTGCTACTTTTGAGAAGGTGGATAATGAGGCTAGTGAATCATAGTTTAAAATGAAGTGGATAAACTGACTGTAAAGGATGCTAAGAGATCCTTTTTCTTGTCCAAATCTGGCATCAGTTGGTTTTCTAAAGGCATTTACTTTGTGAGTTACTTTTGTGTTAATGTTACTTGTGTGGGGAGTGAATGAAAGGTGTGCATCATATCTGACACCTACAACATTCAGTGTTTTCAGTGGAAGTACAAGATGACTGGAGGATAAGTTGGATCTGAATCTGTCTATGGTAAAAGGAGAGACTGAAGACTTTTGCGGAGATGCAGACATTCTGTTTTGGGTAAGCAACTGTTCCAACAGTGTAATGTATTGCTGCATGTTTGTTACTGCAACTGTGGCTTCAGGGTGTGATGTGATTGTGAGGCCACCTGCATATCAGAGGACTTTCTTGTGGTTTGCTTAAGGTTTTTGGAGGCTATATAGGAAGAGACATTATTTACTTATAAATACTCAAGGACTAATTTCCATGAAAGAGTTCTGGTGTCACCACAAATCTCTTTCTAAAGGCTCCTGCTACCAAAGGCTCCACCACTACCACTAGCCGGGAATGGAGTGAAAAGTTCTTTGTTGAGACAGCTCTTCCACTGATACAGGCTCACTACAGGTGACTTCACCTTCAGGGTGTAACCTTTTGCAAACAGAGCCCTATAATACCTCCTCAAAGGCTTAGACTGAGGTGTCTGGATGAGTTTGGATGTACACAAGATGAGAAGAAAGAGACAGGAAGCATGTTTGAGGAAAAGGAACATGGATGTTTTAGGTCTGAGTGAAACAAAGTTTAAGGGCAAGGGGTTGAATGGTTTGGGAAAGTCTTAAGGGTTAGCACGTGGATGAGAGCAAAAGCTAAAGAAGGGGCAGCAATTCTGCTAGAGGAGCTGTGTAAATGTGAGAAAGAGAGTAAGGAAGTAAGCTCCACATTGATGTGGGTACAAATTAAAGTGGATTCCAAGAGGTGGATGGTTTATTAGTCCTTATGCACCTGGCTGTAAGAAGGATGATGAAGAGAGGCAAATGTTTTGGGAGCAGATGAGTGTAAGTAGTTTTGATGCAAGAGATCTGATGTATGTGATGGGCAACTTGAATGCTACAGTGAGTACTGTAATGTGGCAGTATAGAGTATAAGTGGAGGCAAAGGGTATCCAGCAATGTGAATGGAAACAGTAAACAGTTTGTAGAGTTTTTTTTTTTTTTTTTTTTTTTTATACTTTGTCGCTGTCTCCCGCGTTTGCGAGGTAGCGCAAGGAAACAGACGAAAGAAATGGCCCAACCCCCCCCATACACATGTACATACACACGTCCACACACACAAATATACATACCTACACAGCTTTCCATGGTTTACCCCGGACGCTTCACATGCCTTGATTCAATCCACTGACAGCACGTCAACCCCTGTATACCACATCGCTCCAATTCACTCTATTCCTTGCCCTCCTTTCACCCTCCTGCATGTTCAGGCCCCGATCACACAAAATCTTTTTCACTCCATCTTTCCACCTCCAATTTGGTCTCCCTCTTCTCCTCGTTCCCTCCACCTCCGACACATATATCCTCTTGGTCAATCTTTCCTCACTCATTCTCTCCATGTGCCCAAACCATTTTAAAACACCCTCTTCTGCTCTCTCAACCACGCTCTTTTTATTTCCACACATCTCTCTTACCCTTACATTACTTACTCGATCAAACCACCTCACACCACACATTATCCTCAAACATCTCATTTCCAGCACATCCATCCTCCTGCGCACAACTCTATCCATAGCCCACGCCTCGCAACCATACAACATTGTTGGAACTACTAATCCTTCAAACATACCCATTTTTGCTTTCCGGGATAATGTTCTCGACTTCCACACATTTTTCAAGGCTCCCAAAATTTTCGCCCCCTCCCCCACCCTATGATCCACTTCCGCTTCCATGGTTCCATCCGCTGACAGATCCACTCCCAGATATCTAAAACACTTCACTTCCTCCAGTTTTTCACCATTCAAACTCACCTCCCAATTGACTTGACCCTCAACCCTACTGTACCTAATAACCTTGCTCTTATTCACATTTACTCTTAACTTTCTTCTTCCACACACTTTACCAAACTCCGTCACCAGCTTCTGCAGTTTCTCACCTGAATCCGCCACCAGCGCTGTATCATCAGCGAACAACAACTGACTCACTTCCCAAGCTCTCTCATCCCCAACAGACTTCATACTTGCCCCTCTTTCCAAGACTCTTGCATTTACCTCCCTAACAACCCCATCCATAAACAAATTAAACAACCATGGAGACATCACACACCCCTGCCGCAAACCTACATTCACTGAGAACCAATCACTTTCCTCTCTTCCTACACGTACACATGCCTTACATCCTCGATAAAAACTTTTCACTGCTTCTAACAACTTGCCTCCCACACCATATATTCTTAATACCTTCCACAGAGCATCTCTATCAACTCTATCATATGCCTTCTCCAGATCCATAAATGCTACATACAAATCCATTTGCTTTTCTAAGTATTTCTCACATACATTCTTCAAAGCAAACACCTGATCCACACATCCTCTACCACTTCTGAAACCACACTGCTCTTCCCCAATCTGATGCTCTGTACATGCCTTCACCCTCTCAATCAATACCCTCCCATATAATTTACCAGGAATACTCAACAAACTTATACCTCTGTAATTTGAGCACTCACTCTTATCCCCTTTGTAGAGTTATTAGCTAAAAAAAAAAGGACTAATGACTAGGAAAACCTTGTTTAAAGATGAAAAGTGAACAGCTTGTGAACTATGCATAGAAAAATGACAGATAAGTGAAGTGGTGTGGTGGGAGTATGTAATATAGTGTAATAAAGTAAACTCTAGATTGATATGGGTAAAACTGAAAGTGGATGGAGAGATATGGGTGATTATTGGTGCATATGCACCTGGGCATGAAAAGAAAGATCATGAGAGGCAAGTGTTTTAGGAGCAGCTGAGTGAGTGTGTTAGTAGTTTTGATGCACGAGACCAGGTTACAGTGATGGGTGATTTGAATGCAAAGGTGAGTAATGTGGCAGTTGTGGGATAATTGGTGTATATGGGGTGTTCAATGTCGTACATGGAAATGGTGAAGAGCTTGTAGATTTGTGTGCTGAAAAAGGACTGGTGATTGGGAATACCTGGTTTAAAAAGAGAGATAAGTATACATACATAAGTAGGAGAGATGGCCAGAGAGCGTTACTGGATTATGTGTTCATTGATACGCGTGCGAGAGAGACTTTTGGATGTTAATATGCTGAGAGGTGCAACTGCAGGGATGTCTGATCATTATCTTGCGGAGGCGAAGGTGAAGATTTGTAGAGGTTTTCAGAAAAGAAGAGAGGACGTTGGGGTGAAGAGAGTGGTGGGAGTAAGTGAGCTTGGGAAGGAGACATGTGTGAGGAAGTACCAGCAGAGATTGAGTGCAGAATGGAAAAAGGTGACAGCAAAGGACGTAAGGGGAGTGGGGGAGGAATGGGATGTATTTAGGGAAGCAGTGATGGCTTGCGCAAAAGATGCTTGTGGCAGATTAGAAAGGGTAGTGAGTGGTGGGATGAAGAAATAAGATTATTAGTGAAAGAGAAAAGAGAAGCTTTTGGACGAGTTTTGCAGGGAAATAGTGCAAATGACTGGGAGATGTATAAAAGAAAGAGGCAGGAGGTCAAGAGAAAGGTGCAAGAGGCATAAAAGAGGGCAAATAGGAGTTGGGGTGAGAGAGTATCATTAAATTTTAGGGAGAATAAAAAGATGTTTTGGAAGGAGGTAAATAGAGTGCATACGACAAGAGAACAAATGGTAACATCAGTGAAAGGGGCTAATGGGGAGGTGATAACAAGTAGTGGTGATGCGAGAAGGAGATGGAGTGAGTATTTTGAAGGTTTGTTAAATGTTTTAGATGATAAAGTGACATATATAGGGTGTTTTGGTCGAGGTGGTGCGCAAAGTGAGAGGGTTAAGGAGAATGGTTTGGTAAACAGAGAAGAGATAGTAAGAGCTTTGCGGAAGATGAAAGCCGGCAAGGCAGCGGGTTTAGATGCTAGTGCAAAGGAATTTATTAAAAAAGGGGTTGAATGTGCTGTTGACTGGTTGGTAGGGATATTCAATGTATGTATGACTCATGGTGAGGTGCCTGAGCACTGGCGGAATGCATGCAAAGTGCATTGTACAAGGGCAAAGGGGATAAAGATGAGTGCTCAAATTACAGAGGTATAAGTTTGTAGAGTATTCCTGGGAAATTATATGGGAGGGTATTGATTGAGAGGGTGAAGGCATGTACAGAGCATCAGATTGGGGAAGAGTAGTGTGGTTTCAGAAGTGGTAGAGGATGTGTGGATCATGTGTTTCCTTGAATGTATGTGAGAAATACCTAGAAAAACAAATGGATTTGTATGTAACATTTATGGATCTGGATAAGGCATATGATAGAGTTGATAGACATGCTTTGTGGAAGGTATTAAGAATATATGGTGTGGGAGGCAAGTTGCTTGAAGCAGTGAAAAGATTTTATCAAGGAAGTAAGGCATGTGTGCGAGTGGGAAGACAGGAAAGTGTTTGGTTCTCAGTGAATGTCGGTTTGTGGCTAAGGTGCGTGATGTCTCCATGGTTGTTTAATTTGTTTATGGATGAGGTTGTTAGGGAGGTGAATACAAGAGTTTTGGAGAGAGGGGCAAGTATGCAGTCTGTTGTGGAAGAGAGAGCTTGGGAAGTGAGTCAGCTGTTCGCTGATGATACAGCGCTGGTAGCTGATTCGGGTGAGAAATTGCAGAAGCTGGTAACTGAGTTTGGTAAAGTGTGTGAAAGAAGAAAGCTGAGAGCAAATGTGAATAAGAGCATGGTTATTAGGTACAGTAGTGTTGAGGGACAAGTCAACTGGGAGGTAAGTCTGAATGGAGAAAAACTGGAGGAGGTGAGGTCTTTTAGATATCTAAGAGTGGATTTGGCAGTGGATGGAACCAAGGAAGCAGAAGTGAGTCACAGGGTGGGGGAGGGGGCGAAAGTTCTGGGAGCACTGACAAATGTGTGGAAGGCGAGATCATTATCTCAGAAAGCAAAAATGGATATGTTTGAAGGAATAGTGGTTCCAACAATGTTATATGGTTGCAAGGTGTGGGCTATAGATAGAGTTGTGCGGAGGAGGGTGGATGTGTTGGAAATGAAATGTTTGAAAACAATATGTGGTGTGAGGTGGTTTGATCAAGTAAGTAATGAATGGGTAAGAGAGATGTGTGGTAATAAAAAGAGTGTGGTTGAGAGGAGAAGAGGGTGTTTTGAAATGGTTTGGTCACATGGAGAGAATGAGTGAGGAAAGACTGACAAAGAGGATATATGTGTCAGAGGTGGGGGGAATGAGGAGAAGTGGGAGACCAAATTGGAGGTGGAAAGATGGAGTGAAAAAGATTTTGAGCGATCGGGGCCTGAACATGCTGAAGGGTGAAAGGCATGCAAGGAATAGAGTGAATTGGAACAAGGTGGTATACCGGGGTCAACATGCTATCAGTGGATTGAACCAGAGCATGTGAAGCGTCTGGGGTAAACCATGGAAAGTTTTGTAGGGCCTGGATGTGGAAAGGGGGCTGTGGTTTCGGTGCATTATAAGTGACCGCTAGAGACTGAGTGTGAACGAATGTGGCCTGTGTTGTCTTCGCCTTGCACTACCCCGTGCACATGCGGGGGGAGGGGGTTGTCATTTCATGTGTGGCAGGGTGGCGATGGGAATGAATATAGGCAGCAAGTATGAATTATGTACATGTGTATATAAGTATATGTGTATGTATATATATATGTGTACGTTGAAATGTACAGGTATGTATATGTGCACGTGTGAACATGTATATACATACATGTGTATGTGGGTGGGTTGGGCCATTCTTTCGTCTGCTTCCTTGCGCTACCTTGCTGATGTGGGAGACAGTAACAAAGTATAATAAATAAATAAATAACATGGTTTAAAAAGAGGGACATACATATGAATACATGGAGTAAGAAATATGGTAAGCAGTATTTACTAGACTACATAATACTTGACAGGCTTGCAAAAGAAAGAATCTTAGTTGTGGGGAATGCAAAAGAGACTTTTGGATATGCATGTGCTGAGAAGAGCAGCTGGTGGGCTATTTGAATATTACCTAATGGAGGAGAGGGGTTAAGAATTATAATCATTGATGCTTTCAGGAAGGAGGATATGATGTAAGTGAAAGGAGGGTGGTGAAAATAAAAAATCTTGGACAAGAAACTTGTATGAAAAGATACAAAGGGAGAGAGAGTGTAGAATAGCAAAAGGAGAGAGTAAATGAAGCTAGGGAAGTGGATGAGTTATGGCAGGTGTTTATGGAAGCAGTGCTGGCAATTGCAATAGAGGTGCGTTATTTGCAGGAAGTGGGAGGTGGGCAGGTAAGAAAGGGTAGTGAGTAGTGGGATAATGCAGCTACTTTGCTAGTGAAAGGGAAGAGGTGTATAGGAGTTACAAAGGAGGTCAGAACAAAGGTCGGGAGCTCAAAACAGAGCAAATGACAGTTGGGTGAGCAAGAATCAACAATCTTCAGGGAAAATAAGAAAATGTCTTTGAAGGAAATCTAAACTTCGAAAAAACAAGAGAATGAATGGGAACATCAGTGAAGGAGACAAATAGGGAAGTGGTAATAGGGAAAGATGAGGTGAAGAGATAGAGCGAGTACTCTGAAGGATTGTTGAATGTACATTGTTCAATGACAAGGTGATAGATGTACAATGTTTCAATTATGTGAGCAAATTGAGAGTTATGGCAAGTAATGTAGAGAAATGACAAGATGAAAGAAAGATGAAGCATAGCGAGGCAGCGGGAGGGGATGGTATTACAGTTGAACTTCTTAGGAAAGTGGGTGACTATGTTGCAGATTGGTTTGTTTGGATTTTCAGTGTGTATATGGATCATGGTCAGGTGCTTGAGAATTGGCAGAATGCATGTATAGGATCACTGTGTAAAGGCAACAAAATTGGATATTTCAATTACTGAGGGACAACTGTGTTGAGTGAACCTGCTAAGATGCATGGATGAGTGGTGACTGAGAGGGTGCTGGTATGCATAAAGCATAAGACTGGAGAAGAACAAGGGATGGAAGAGGATATCTAGATCAGATGTTTGTTTTGAAAACTGTGTAAGAAATCTTTAGATAAACAGAAGGATTAGTACATGGAACTTATGGCCCTAAAGAAAGCATATAATAGGTTGATAAAGATCCTCTGGATGGCGCTGAGAATATATGATGAGGAAAAAAAGCTGTTAGACACAGTAAGGAGTTTTTATCAGGAGAGCAAGGTGTCTATGCAAGTAGGTGGAAAGGAGTAAGAGTGGTTCTAGGTGAAAATGAGTCTGTAGAAAGGATGTGTGAAGTCATGATGGCTGTTTAATCTATCTATGGATGGAGTGATAGGGGAAATGCAAGGGTCTTGGAAAGGAAAGCAGGTATGCAGTCTGCAGGAGGTGAGGGAGGCCTAGGAAGTGAGTCAGCTGTTGTTTGCTAATTGTATGGCAGTGGTGACAGTTATGAGTGAGAAACTGCACAAACTGGTGCATCAGCTTAGGAGCGTGTGCAAAAAGAAATAATTGAAGCATTCATGCAGAGATATGTTATGAAATTTTGTATGGGAAGAGAGACAGATTGGTTGAAGTATGAGTTTAAATGGAGATATGACAGAGGAAGTTGAGTGTTTCAGATACTTGAGGTTGGTTAAAGCAGCAGATGGAACCAAGGAAAATAGCCCTTGGGTGGATGAGGGGGAGGTTAAGGTTCTGAGTGCACTGAGGAGTGTGAACAGAGAGAGGTCAATGTCTGTGAGGACAAAGATGGGTGTTTGTGGTGTATGGATGCAAGGAGTGGGTCACAGATTAAAAATACTGAAAAGAGTGGATATCATGGAAAAAATTCTTGAGAACAATCTGTGGTGTGACGAAGGTTGACTAAGTATACAAGGAAAGATAAGAAAAGAGTGTGTTAGTACAAAGAGTAAGACTGTAAGAGCAGAGGAGTGATTGCTGAAGTGGTTTGGACAAATGAAGATGATGTCTGAGGAGAAGCTGTCAAAGGAGGTATATGTGTCAGAAGCAGAAGGGACAAGGAGATGGGGAATACAGAACTGAAGTGAAAGACATTTTGAAGGGTTAGATCCTGAACATACTGGAGGGTGCAAGGTGTACATGGGACAGAGTGAATGGGAACGATGCAGCATACAGAAAGGCAACATACAGTCATTGGACTGAACCAGGGCCTTTGAATCAGTCAGGGGAAACCAAGGAAAGGTCTGTGGGGCCTGTGGGGCATTGTACATAACAGCTAAGACACAGATGTGAGCAGATGATGCCATTTTTTGGTCTAACAAGGGAAATAGCAAACAAGTATAAAAAAAATTATCATATTACCCCAGACACTTCATATGCCCTGGTTCAGTACATTTACAGCACATCAACCCTGTTATACCACATCGTTCCAATTCACTCTATTCCTGGCATGCCTCTCACCCTTCTATATGTTCAGGCCCCGATCGCTTAAAATCTTTTTCACTCGTTCCTTCAGCCTCCAATTTGGTCTCCTGCTTCTCCTTCTTTCCTCCACCTCTGACACATATACCTTCTGTCAATCTTTCCTCACTCATTCTCTCCAAATGTCCAAACCATTTAAACACACCCTCTTCTGCTCTATCAACCTCACTCTTTTTATTACCACACATCTCCATCACTCTTTCATTACTTACTCAACCAAACTACCTAACACCACATGTCGTCCTCAAACATTTCATTTCCAACACATTCACCCTCCTCCATACAACTCTATCTATAGCACATGCCTTGCAACCAAACAACATGGTTGGAAATACTATTCTTTCAAACATACCCATTTTTGCTCTCCAAGATAATGTTCTCTCCTTCCACACATTCTTCATCACTCCCAGAACCTTTGCCCCCTTCCCCACCCTGTGACTCTCTTCTGCTTCCATGGTTCCATCTGCTGCTACGTCCAGATATGTAAAAGACCTCACTTCCTCCAATTTTCCTCCATTCAAACTTACCTCCCAGTTAACTTGTCCCTCAACCCTACTACACCTGATAACCTTGCTCTTATTCACATTTACTCTCAAGTTTCCCCTTTCACACACTTTAACAAACTCAGTCACCAACCTCTGCAGTTTCTCACCTGAATCAGCCACCAGAACTGTATCATCAGCAAATAACAACTGACTCACTTCCCAAGTCCTCTCGTCCACAACAGGCTGCATATTATCTAAATACTATAATACTTAATTGCTGTTTCCCATGTAAGCCAGGTAGTGCCAGGAAACTGGCGAAGAATGGCCCATCCACTCATATACACATATATACACATAAATGCCAATACATGCACATATACATACATACACATACACAGACATATACATATATACACATGTACATACTCATACTTGCTTGCCTTCATCCATTCCTGTCACTACCCAGCCCCACAGGAAACAGCATTGCTAACCCTAACTTCAGTGAGGTAGCGCCAGGAAAACAGACAAAAAAGCCACATTCATTTACACTCAGTCTCTAGCTGTGATGTGTAATGCACCGAAACCACAGCTCCCTAGGCCCCACAGACCTTTCAATAGTTTATCCCAGACACTTCACATGCCCTGGTTCAGTCCATTGACAACACATCGACCTCGGTATTCACTCTATTCCTTGAATGCCTCTCACCCTCCTGTATGTTCAGGCCCCGATCGCTCTGAATCATTTTTACTCCATCATTCCACCTCCAATTTGGTCTCCTACTTCTCCCTGTTACCTCAACCTCTGACACATATATCATCTTTGTCAATCTTTTCGCAATCATTCTCTCCATATGTCCAAACCATTTCAACAGACCCTCTTCTGCTCTCTCAACCCCACTCTTTTTATTTCTAAACATCTCTCTTACCCTTTCATTACTTACTTGATCAAACCACCTCACACCACTTATTGTCCTCACTCATTTCATTTCCAACATATCCACCCTCCTCCATACAACCCTATCTATAACCCATGCCTCACAACCATATAACATTGTTGGAACTACTATTCCTTCAAACATACCCATTTTTGCTCTCTGAGATAATATTCTCTCCTTCCACACATTCTTCAGTGCTCCTAGAACCTTAGCCCCCTCCCCCACCATGACTCACTTCCACTTCTATGGTTCCATTCGCTGCCAAGTCCACGCCCAGATATCTAAAACACTTCACTTCCTCTGATTTTTCTCCATTTAAACTTGCATCCCACTTAACCTAACCTGTCCCTCAACCCTACTGAACCTACAAACTTTGCTCTTATTCACATCTACTCTCAACCTTCTCCTTTTGCACATTTCTCCAAATTCAGTCACCCACTTCTGCAGTTTCTCACTTGAATCAGCCACTAGAGCTGTATCATCAATGAACAACAACTGACTCAATCCCCAGGCCCTTTAATCCCCAACAGACTGCATACTCGTATCTCTCTCCAGAACTCTTGCATTTACCTCCCTATCAACCCTATCCATAAACAAATTAAACAACCATGGAGACATCACACACCCCTACCGCAGACCGACATTCACTGGGAACCAATCACTCATCTCTTCCTACTCGCACACATGCCTTACATCCTTGGTAAAAACTTTCACTGCTTCTAGCAACTTACCTCCCGTGCCATATACTCTTAAAACCTTCAACAAAGCATCTCTACCAACCCTATCATATACCTCCTCCAGCTCCATAAGTGCTACATACAAATCCATCTGTAATTCTAAGTATTTCTAACACATTCTTGAAAGCAAACACCTGATCCACAATTCCTCTACCACTTCTGAAACCACACTGCTCTTCCTCAATCTGATGCTCTGGACATGCTTTCACCCTCTCATTCAATACCCTCCAACATAATTTCCTAAGAATGCTCAACAAAGCACTTCACTTCCTCGAATTTTTCTCCAATCAAACTTACATCCCAATTAACATGTCCCTCAACCCTACTGAGCCTAATAATCTTGCTCTTATTCACATTTACCCTAAACTTCCTCCTTCCACATACTTTTCCAAACTCAGTCTCCAACTTCTGCAGTTTCTCAATTGAATCAGCCACCAAAGCTGTATCATCGGCGAACAACAACTGACTCACTTCCCAAGCCCTCTCATCCACAACAGACTGCATACTTGTTTCCTCACTTCAAAACTCTTGAATTTATCTTCTTAACCACCCCATAAAAGAAAAACTGGAGGAAGTAAAGTGTTATGATATCTGGGAGTGGATCTGGCAGCGGATGGAACCATGGAAGCGGAAGTGAATCATAGGGTGGTGGAGGGGGCAAAAATCCTGGGAGCCTTGAAGAATGTGTGGAAGTCGAGAACATTATCTCGGAAAGCAAAAATGGGTATGTTTGAAGGAATAGTGGTTCCAACAATGTTGTATGGTTGCGAGGCATGGGCTATGGATAGAGTTGTGCGCAGGAGGGTGGATGTGCTGGAAATGAGATGTTTGAGGACAATGTGTGGTGTGAGGTGGTTTGATCGAGTAAGTAATGTAAGGGTAAGAGAGATGTGTGGAAATAAAAAGAGCGTGGTTGAGAGAGCAGAAGAGGGTGTTTTGAAATGGTTTGGGCACATGGAGAGAATGAGTGAGGAAAGATTGACCAAGAGGATATATGTGTCGGAGGTGGAGGGAACGAGGAGAAGTGGGAGACCAAACTGGAGGTGGAAAGATGGAGTGAAAAAGATTTTGAGTGATCCGGGCCTGAACATGCAGGAGGGTGAAAGGCGGGCAAGGAATAGAGTGAATTGGATCGATGTGGTATACCGGGGTTGACGTGCTGTCAGTGGATTGAATCAGGGCATGTGAAGCGTCTGGGGTAAACCATGGAAAGCTGTGTGGGGCCTGGATGTGGAAAGGGAGCTGTGGTTTCGGGCATTATTGCATGACAGCTAGAGACTGAGTGTGAACGAATGAGGCCTTTGTTGTCTTTTCCTAGCGCTACCCCGCACACATGAGGGGGGAGGGGGATGGTATTCCATGTGCGGTGAGGTGGCGATGGGAATGAATAAAGGCAGACAGTGTGAATTGTGTGCATGGGTATAGATGTATGTGTCTGTGTGTGTATACATATGTGTACATTGAGATGTATAGGTATGTATATTTGCGTGTGTGGACATGTGTGTATATACATGTGTATGGGGGTGGGTTGGGCCATTTCTTTCATCTGTTTCCTTGCGCTACCTCGCAAACGCGGGAGAAAGCGACAAAGCAAAATAAAAATAATATAAAATAAATTAAAAAATCTTCAAAACTCTTGCATTTATCTTCTTAACCACCCCATATATTAAACAACCATGTGGGCATCACACACCCATACCGCGGACCAACATTCACTGGGAACCAATCACTCTCCTCTTTTCCTACTCGTACACATGCCTTTGCTTCTAGCAACTTACCTCAAACCCCATAAGCTCTTAAAACCTTCTGCAAAGCATGTCTATCAACCCTATCATGTGCTTTCTCCAGATTCATAAATGCTACATACAAATCCATCTGTTTCTTTCAGTATTTCTCACATAAATACTTCAGAGCAAACACCTGATCCACACATCCTCCACCACTTCTGAAACCACACTGCTCTTCCCCACTCTGATGTTCTGTACATGCATCCTCTTAATCAATACCCTCTTATAAAATTTTCCAGGAATACTCAACAAATTTATGCATCTGTAGTTTGAACACTCACATTTATCCCTTTGTCTTTGTACAATGGCATGCATTCTGCCAATCCTCAGGCACTTCACCATGGTCCACACACACACTGAATATCCTTACCAACCAATTAACAACACAGTCAAGTCACCCCTTTTATTAATGAATTCCATGGCAATACCATCCAAACCCACTGCCTTGCCAAATTTCATCTTCCACAAAGCTTTCATTGCCTCTTCTCTCTTAAACAAACTATTCTCCCTGATCCTCTCATTTTGCACACAGCCCCGACCAAAGCACTCTATATCTGCCACTCAGTCATCAAATACATTCCACAAACCTTCAAAATACGCCATCTAATTCTCACTTCATCATTACCTGTTATTACTTTCCCACTTGCCTCCTTCACCGATATTCCCATTTGTTCTCTTGATAATCTCTCACCCTAACTTTAATTTGCCCTTCACCATTTCCATTTACAACAATGAACACCCATGTACACCAATTATACCCTCAACTGGCACTTTATTCATCGCATTTAAAATCACACAGGTCTTGTGCATCAAAGCTACTGACACACTCAATCAGCTGCTTCCAAATCCCCAATTGCTCAAAATCTTTTTCACTCCATCCTTCCACCTCCAATTTGGTCTCCTGCTTCTCCTTGTTCACTCCATTTCCGACAAATATATCCTCTTTGTCAATCTTTCCTCACTCATTCTCTCCATATGTCCAAACCATTTTAACACACCCTCTTGTGCTCTCTCAACCACACTCTTTTTATTTCTACACATCTCTCTTACCCTTACATTACTTACTCAATCAAACCACCTCACACTACATACTGTCCTCAAATAATTCATTTCCAACATATCCATCCTCCTCCATACAACCCTATCTATAGCCCATGCCTTGCAACCATATAACATTTTTGGAACTACTATTCCTTCAAACATACCCATTTTTGCTTTCCAAGATAACGTTTTCTCTTTCCACACATTCTTCATTGCTCCCCCAACCTGTGACTCACTTCTGCTTCCATGGTTCCATTCACTGTTAAGTCCACTCCCAGACATCTAAAACACTTCACTTTCTCCAATTTTTCTCCATTCAAGCTTACATCCCAATTAACTTGTCCCTCAACCCTACTGAACCTAATAACTTTGCTCTTATTCACATCTACTCTTAACTTTCTCCTTTCACACACTTTTCCAAACTCAGTCACCAACTTCTGCAGTTTCTCACTCAAATCAGTCACCAGAGTTGTATCATCAGCACTCTCATCCTCAACAGACTGCATACTCATCCCTCTCTCCAAAACTCTTGCATTTACCTCCTTAACCAATCCACAAACAAATCAAACAACCATGGGGACATAACACACCCATGTCACAGACCAACATTCACTAGGAACCAATCACTCTCCTCTCTTCCTACTTGTACACATGCCTTACATCCTTGGTAAAAACTTTTCACTGCTTCCAGCAACTTACCTCCCACACCATATACTCTTAAGACCTTCCACAAAAATTTTCTATCAGTCCTATCATATGCCTTCACCAGATCCATAAATGCTACATACAAATCCGTCTGTTTTTCTAAGTATTTCTCACATACGTCCTTCAAAGGAAACACCTGATCCACACATCCTCTACCACTTCTGAAGCCACACTGCTCTTCCCTAATCTGATGCTCTGTACATGCCTTCACCTTCTCAATCAATAGCCACACATTCAATTTCCCAGGAATACCCAACAAACTTATGCCTCTGTAGTTTGAACACTCACCTTTATCCCCTTTGCCTCTGTAAATGGCACTATGCATACATTTCGCCAATCTTCAAGCACTTCACCATGATCCACACATACAATGAATATCCTAACCAACCAATCAACAATACAGTCACCCCCTTTTTTAATAAATTCTACTGCAATACCATCCAAACCCACTGCCTTGTGAGATTTCATCTTCCGCAACGCTTTTACTGCTTCTCCTCTCTTAACCAAACTAATTTCCCTCATCTTTTCACTTTGCACACCAACCCAACAAAAACACCCTTTATCTGGCACTCTATCATCAAACACATTCAACAAACCTTCAAAATACTCACTCCATCTCCTCACTTCATCACTATCTGTTATTACTTCCCCACTTGCCCCCTTCATCGATATTCCCATTTGTTCTCGTCTTTTTTTTTTTTTTTTTTTTTTTTTTTTATACTTTGTCGCTGTCTCCCGCGTTTGCGAGGTAGCGCAAGGAAACAGACAAAAGAAATGGCCCCCCCCCCATACACATGTACATACACACGTCCACACACGCAAATATACATACCTACACAGCTTTCCATGGTTTACCCCAGACGCTTCACATGCCTTGATTCAATCCACTGACAGCACGTCAACCCCTGTATACCACATCGCTCCAATTCACTCTATTCCTTGCCCTCCTTTCACCCTCCTGCATGTTCAGGCCCCGATCACACAAAATCTTTTTCACTCCATCTTTCCACCTCCAATTTGGTCTCCCTCTTCTCCTCGTTCCCTCCACCTCCGACACATATATCCTCTTGGTCAATCTTTCCTCACTCATTCTCTCCATGTGCCCAAACCATTTCAAAACACCCTCTTCTGCTCTCTCAACCACGCTCTTTTTATTTCCACACATCTCTCTTACCCTTACGTTACTTACTCGATCAAACCACCTCACACCACACATTGTCCTCAAACATCTCATTTCCAGCACATCCATCCTCCTGCGCACAACTCTATCCATAGCCCACGCCTCGCAACCATACAACATTGTTGGAACCACCATTCCCTCAAACATACCCATTTTTGCTTTCCGAGATAATGTTCTCGACTTCCACACATTTTTCAAGGCTCCCAAAATTTTCGCCCCCTCCCCCACCCTATGATCCACTTCCGCTTCCATGGTTCCATCCGCTGCCAGATCCACTCCCAGATATCTAAAACACTTCACTTCCTCCAGTTTTTCTCCATTCAAACTCACCTCCCAATTGACTTGACCCTCAACCCTACTGTACCTAATAACCTTGCTCTTATTCACATTTACTCTTAACTTTCTTCTTCCACACACTTTACCAAACTCAGTCACCAGCTTCTGCAGTTTCTCACATG
Source organism: Panulirus ornatus (assembly GCF_036320965.1). Taxonomy (NCBI): domain Eukaryota; kingdom Metazoa; phylum Arthropoda; class Malacostraca; order Decapoda; family Palinuridae; genus Panulirus; species Panulirus ornatus. The sequence continues at coordinate 16,106,770 of NC_092235.1, forward strand.
AATCAGCCACCAGCGCTGTATCATCAGCGAACAACAACTGACTCACTTCCCAAGCTCTCTCATCCCCAACAGACTTCATACTTGCCCCTCTTTCCAGGACTCTTGCATTTACCTCCCTAACAACCCCATCCATAAACAAATTAAACAACATTATTTACCTCCTTCCAAAACATTTTTATATTCTCCCTAAAGTTTAATGATACTCTCTCAACCCAACTCTCATTTACCCTCTTTTTCAACCCTTGCACCTCTCTCTTGACCTCCTGCAGCTTTCTTTTATATATTTCCCAGTCATTTGCAAGTATCATCCAAATGCCTCTCTTTTCTTTCACTATCAACTTTAATTCATCCCATCACTTACTACCCTTTCTAATCTGCCCATCTCCCACCTTTCTCATGCTACATGCCTCCTTTGCACAATCCATCACTGCTTCCCTAAATACATCCCATTCTTCACCCATTCCCCTCACATCATTTGTTCTCACCTTTTGCCATTCTACACTCAATCTCTCCTGGTAATTCCTTACACATGTCTCCTTTCTAAGCTCACTTACTCTCATGACTCTCTTCTCCCCAACATTCTCTCTTATCTTTTGAAAACCTCTACAAATCTTCACCTTTACCTCCACAAGACAGTGATCAGACATCCTTCCAGCTGCCCCTCTCAGCACATTAACATCCCAAAAGTCTCTCTTTTACACCCCTATTAATCAACACAATTCCACACTGCTCTTTGACCATCTTTCCTACTCACATATGTATACTTAAGTGTATCTCTCTTTTTACACCAGGTATTCCCAATCACCCTTTTCTTCAGCGCACAAATCCACAAGCTCTTCACCATTTCCATTCACAACAATGAATACCCCATGTACACCAATTATACCCTCAATTACACCTTTGCATTTAATCACCCATCATTAAATCCTGGTCTTGTGCATCAAAGCTGCTGACACACTCACTCAGCTGCTCCCAAAACACTTGCCTCTCATGATCTTTCTTCTCATGATCAGGTACATATGCACCAATAATCACTCAAGTATATGGGATTTTGGAAGTGTGCTAATTACATAAACTGGGCACTTAGCAATGCATCTAGGGTTATGTAATTATAGCAGTGAGCATGAAGGTAATGGTATAAAAGCAAAATAAGAAATGGTAATAAACAATGAACACCGAAGAGAAAATACAAACCGAGTGACTGATCAGACATGTAATCTTTAAGTGAATTTTGATGGGAAGGATTAAAATGGGTTGGGGAGCACTTCCATAAATGTGTAAACTCTATTCCAAGTGATGACAAAGATGCATTTGTAAGGTAAGCAATATCAAGGACAGAAATGAATAAAGAGGTTCAGAAGTGTGTTGATTTCATGAGGTTGTGGTATCTGGTTAATTCAAAATGCTCTTATTGCCAGAGGATCTAACTAGTTTTTTTTGTCAACAAACATAACATTGTGACTTCCATGTTATGTGATGGAGGAATGATTAGAAATGAGAAAAGTACCATGAGAAAAGTCTAGAAAGAGATGGGTAGAGGCCTCACTGGTTAAGCACACAAAAGAAATTACTACAAAGACTTGTAACCGTAAATAGTCGTGTCTATCAAAAAAGCTCTGATGAGAAAAAAAAAAAAATAGTGAGTGATGACATAACTATCACTGCACGTGTCCCAAAGTCAGAGAGAAAAGAAGATATTCAGATTAGGAAAGGATAGTCAAATGGTTAGTTCACTAACAGGTGCATGATGTCAAATTTTGCCAAAAATTCGAAGGAAAGAGAGCAATACAGAAATATATGCCAATATCAGTTGGGACAGAGCTGAAACTGTGAAACATGGAAACATGAAACCTGAGAGAGTTAAACAACTGCAGCACATATGCTTCGTGTCTAAGATTAATTCAGCTTGAAGTATTTCTAAGTACTGTTAAAAGATTCTATGTAACATAATTTCCAGTCCTTTAGAAATAACATTTGGATTACTGGTCTGTGTTTTGATATAACCTGCTAGTTTTCAGGAACAGAAAATAGAAATGGAGAGAGAAAATCTGGGAAGCTTATGCAGGACTAGGGCCCCTTCTATGGGATTTTTCTTCAATTCAAAACTGAAAGAATAATACCAGGTGGCCTGAACTTTTGTTTTCTTAGTAATCTTATCTCTGGAACCTCAAAACTTGTGCACATAATTGGATCTATTCAACAACCTCTAGTTACTTTTTGTTTTAATCCCTGAGCTTAATCTTCAGGGTATGGAGATAAAATAATACATCCATATACTCTATTTTACTGAAAAATAAATCACAAGCTATCATATCGTATTTTTGGATGATTTAATTTTCAGTTATGAACTTGCAAGGTTTTACTGTAATCAAAGAAATTATATAAAATGCCACTGGTTGAACACATTTACCTTCCTTTTTTGCATAAAGTGGGTCACTACAAGTTCAACATAATATGTTTTCAATATTCCTTACCTTACAAAGAATAATTTTGAAAAAGAGGGAACCTTACATAATGAAGTCATATAAATAAATGCAGGCAGACCTAATAATCTTCACAAGAGATGACCTAAACATGCAGATGGGGATTCCATTCAGGGTTATTGTCCCTTGCATCACAATGCTGAATCAACATATAACTTATATTTGATCTCTAGTTTCATCTATGCATCACTAATAGAACAAGTTAGGTTGTGCAACCATAATTTGTTCCAGGCATAAACACTTCCTTAAACATTATTCATTCTATAAAGTAAAACAGTGTGAAGCTACTTATTTCCCTGTCAAATGCACAATCATTTGAAACATCCCAATACTAAAGCTAATTATGTCTTTTGACTGGTAAACCAGGTTTGTGGATGTTTAATGAAACCATTAAGAAAACAGCTAAATGTTTATGCTTTCTTGATAAACACTATTCATACTAAACTAGACTTCCAAGTTCTTCCCTCACATTATAACTTCCATATATCCATGTGCATTATGAAAAGATAAATTTGGTCAAAAAACCTAAAAGCAAAGGAACTAATTTCTATTTATCATATGTTGTCTAGCACTATGATTTACCAGATAAATATTTGTAACACTTGCCTTTCCTTGAAGAAAAACTGTTTTCTTTAGTACCAATTGATCTGCCCAAAACATGTGAATACTAACTAATTACAGGTCTAACTGATCATACTGAATTATTGGCAAACTTCTGAACTTCAATTATAAACTTCAATACTAACTACAAATTTATCATTCAGAATAAATAACCGTAATAATCACTCACCATAACACTGAATCTTTAAATGGTAGTTTCTCTTAGATTCCTATAAATACTCACCCGGCTCCGTTTTCTTCGCTGCCCCAGGGTATGGTCCTGGTACTGCTCCACTCTCACTACTAGATGTGCTACCATCTCCAATGCCATCTAACCTAAAGCCAGATATGAAATTCATGTATGAACAATATACAAAAAATCTATGCATGAGCAATAAAAATTATAACGGTAAAACATACTTTTATTTTCTATTTGAATGAAGCTATTACAAAATCTTCCTAAACTGTGGGGTTAAGGTCTGAAAGGGTTAAAAAAGAAAACGCATGGGACTGAAGGTACTGCATATCATCCTAAAAGGTATTTCATGAGTAATTTCAAAAATGTTTACTTTTAAAACCGAGATTCTTTTTCATGATTTTGGCAATAAAATTCTTTATCTTATGAATTATCTTTATCTTATGAATCAATTATCAGTCTGTCCTGGTTGTCTTAGTTTTTTTGATGCTTAACATTTGGTGAAATAAGGCATTTACATCATATGTAAATTTTAATTTAATGAAAGTATTTTCCTTATTTTCAGTAATCTAAGAATATTTTTATCCCTGGGATAGGGGATTAAGAATACTTCCCACGTATTCCCTGCGTGTCGTAGAAGGCGACTAAAAGGGGAGGGAGCGGGGGGCTGGAAATCCTCCCCTCTCGTTTTTTTTTTAAATTTTCCAAAAGAAGGAACAGAGGGGGCTAGGTGAGGATATTCAAAAAAAGGCCCAGTCCTCTGTTCCTAACGCTACCTCGCTAACGCGGGAAATGGCGAACAGTTTAAAAGAAGAAAGAAAAGAAGAATATTTTTATGGTACACATGAATTAATGTATATGACTGTGTATATATATATATATTTCTTTTCTTTCAAACTCCATCTTTCCACCTCCAATTTGGTCACCAACTTGTCCTCGTTCCCTCCACCTCCAACACATATATCCTCTTGGTCAATCTTTCCTCACTCATTCTCTCCATGTGCCCAAACCATTTCAAAACACCCTCTTCTGCTCTCTCAACCATGCTCTTTTTATTTCCATACATCACTCTTACCCTTACGTTACTTACTCGATCAAACCACCTCACACCACACATTGTCCTCAAACATCTCATTTCCAGCATATCCATCCTCCTGCGCACAACTCTATCCATAGCCCACGCCTCGCAACCATACAACATTGTTGGAACCACTATTCCTTCAAACATACCCATTTCTGCTTTCCGAGATAATGTTCTCGACTTCCACACATTCTTCACGGCTCCCAGAATTTTCGCCCCCTCCCCCACCCTATGATCCACTTCCGCTTCCATGGTTCCATCCGCTGCCAGATCCACTCCCAGATATCTAAAACACTTTACTTCCTCCAGTTTTTCTCCATTCAAACTTACCTCCCAATTGACTTGACCCTCAACCCTACTGTACCTAATAACCTTGCTCTTATTCACATTTACTCTTAACTTTCTTCTTTCACACACTTTACCAAACTCAGTCACCAGCTTCTGCAGTTTCTCACATGAATCAGCCACCAGCGCTGTATCAGCAGCGAACAACAACTGACTCACTTCCCAAACTCTCTCATCCACAACAGACTTCATACTTGCCCCTCTTTCCAAAACTCTTGCATTCACCTCCCTAACAACCCCATCCATAAACAAATTAAACAACCATGGAGACATCACACACCCCTGCCGCAAACCTACATTCACTGAGAACCAATCACTTTCCTCTCTTCCTACACGTACACATGCCTTACATCCTCGATAAAAACTTTTCACTGCTTCTAACAACTTGCCTCCCACACCATATATTCTTAATACCTTCCACAGAGCATCTCTATCAACTCTATCATATGCCTTCTCCAGATCCGTAAATGCTACAAACAAATCCATTTGCTTTTCTAAGTATTTCTCACATACATTCTTCAAAGCAAACACCTGATCCACACATCCTCTACCACTTCTGAAACCACACTGTTCTTCCCCAATCTCATGCTCTGTAAATGCCTTCACCCTGTCAATCAATACCCTCCCATATAATTTACCAGGAATACTCAACAAACTTTTTTTTTTTTTTTTTTTGCCGCTGTCTCCCGCGTTTGCGAGGTAGCGCAAGGAAACAGACGAAAGAAATGGCACAACCCACCCCAATACACAATGTACACACACACACGCCCACACAAGCAAGTATGCATACCTATACATCTCAATGTACACATGTATATACACACACAGACACATACATATATACCCATGCACACAACTCACACTGTCTGCCCCTATTCATTCCCATCGCCACCTCGCCACACATGGAATACCATCCCCCTCCCCCTTCCTGTGTGCGAGGTAGCACTAGGAAAGGACAACAAAGGCCCCATTCGTTCACACTCTGTCTCCAGCTGTCACGCAATAATGCCCGAAACCACAGCTCCCTTTCCACATCCAGGCCCCACACAACTTTTCATGGTTTACCCCAGACGCTTCACATGCCCTGATTCAATCCACTGACAGCACGTCAACCCCAGTATACCACATCGATCCAATTCACTTTATTCCTTGCCCGCCTTTCACCCTCCTGCATGTTCAGGCCCCGATCACACAAAATATTTTTCACTCCATCTTTCAACCTCCAATTTGGTCTCCCACTTTTCCTCATTCCCTCCACCTCCGACACATATATCCTCTTGGTCAATCTTTCCTCACTCATTCTCTCCATGTGCCCAAACCATTTCAAAACACCCTCTTCTGCTCTCTCAACCACGCTCTTTTTATTTCCACACATCTCTCTTACCCTTACATTACTTACTCGATCAAACCACCTCACACCACACATTGTCCTCAAACATCTCATTTCCAGCACATCCACCCTCCTGCGCACAACTCTATCCATAGCCCACGCCTCGCAACCATACAACATTGTTGGAACCACTATTCCTTCAAACATACCCATTTTTGCTTTCCGAGATAATGTTCTCGACTTCCACACATTCTTCAAGGCTCCCAGGATTTTCGCCCCCTTCCCCACCCTATGATTCACTTCCGCTTCCATGGTTCCATCCGCTGCCAGATCCACTCCCAGATATCTAAAACACTTTACTTCCTCCAGTTTTTCTCCATTCAAACTTACCTCCCAATTGACTTGACCCTCAACCCTACTGTACCTAATAACCTTGCTCTTATTCACATTTACTCTTAACTTTCTTCTTTCACACACTTTACCAAACTCAGTCACCAGCTTCTGCAGTTTCTCACATGAATCAGCCACCAGTGCTGTATCATCAGCGAACAACAACTGACTCACTTCCCAAGCTCTCTCATCCACAACAGACTTCATACTTGCCCCTTTCCAAAACTCTTGCATTCACCTCCCTAACAACCCCATCCATAAACAAATTAAACAACCATGGAGACATCACACACCCCTGCTGCAAACCTACATTCACTGAGAACCAATCACTTTCCTCTCTTCCTTCTCCTACACATGCCTTACATCCTCGATAAAAACTTTTCACTGCTTCTAACAACTTGCCTCCCACACCATATATTCTTAATACCTTCCACAGAGCATCTCTATCAACTCTATCATATGCCTTCTCCAGATCCATAAATGCTACATACAAATCCATTTGCTTTTCTAAGTATTTCTCACATACATTCTTCAAAGCAAACACCTGATCCACACATCCTCTACCACTTCTGAAACCACACTGCTCTTCCCCAATCTGATGCTCTGTACATGCCTTCACCCTCTCAATCAATATCCTCCCATATAATTTACCAGGAATACTCAACAAACTTATACCTCTGAAATTTGAGCACTCACTCTTATCCCCTTTGCCTTTGTACAATGGCACTATGCACGCATTCCGCCAATCCTCAGGCACCTCACCATGAGTCATACATACATTAAATAACCTTACCAACCAGTCAATAATACAGTCACCCCCTTTTTTAATAAATTCTACTGCAATACCATCCAAACCTGTTGCCTTGCCGGCTTTCATCTTCCGCAAATCTTTTGCTACCTCTTCTCTGTTTACCAAATCATTTCCCCTAACCCTCTCACTTTGCACACCACCTCGACCAAAACACCCTATATCTGCCACTCTATCATCAAACACATTCAACAAACCTTCAAAATACTCACTCCATCTCCTTCTCACATCATCACTACTTGTTATCACCTTCCCATTTGCCCCCTTCACTGAAGTTCCCATTTGCTCCCTTCTCTTGCGCACTTTATTTACCTTCTTCCTGAACATCTTTTTATTCTCCCTAAAATTTAATGATACTCTCTCACCCCAACTCTCATTTGCCCTCTTTTTCACCTCTTGCAGCTTTCTCTTGACCTCCTGTCTCTTTCTTTTATACATCTCCCACTCAATGGCATTTTTTCCATGCAAAAATCGTCCAAATGCCTCTCTCTTCTCTTTCACTAATAATCTTACTTCTTCATCCCACCACTCACTACCCCTTCTAATCAACCCACCTCCCACTCTTCTCATGCCACAAGCATCTTTTGCGCAATCCATCGCTGATTTCCTAAATACATCCCATTCCTCCCCCACTCCCCTTACTTCCATTGTTCTCACCTTTTTCCATTCTGTACTCAGTCTCTCCTGGTACTTCCTCACACAAGTCTCCTTCCCAAGCTCACTTACTCTCACCACCCTCTTCACCCCAACATTCACTCTTCTTTTCTGAAAACCCATATAAATCTTCACCTTAGCCTCCACAAGATAATGATCAGACATCCCTACAGTTGCACCTCTCAGCACATTAACATCCAAAAGTCTCTCTTTCGCACGCCTGTCAATTAACACGTAATCCAATAACGCTCTCTGGCCATCTCTCCTACTTACATACGTATACTTATGTATATTTCGCTTTTTAAACCAGGTATTCCCAATCACCAGTCTTTTCAGCATATAAATCTACAAGCTCTTCACCATTTCCATTTACAACACTGAACACCCCATGTATACCAATTATTCCCTCAACTGCCACATTACTCACCTTTGCATTCAAATCACCCATCACTATAACCCGGTCTCGTGCATCAAAACCACTAACACACTCATTCAGCTGCTCCCAAAACACTTGCCTCTCATGATCTTTCTTCTCATGCCCAGGTGCATATGCACCAATAATCACCCATCTCTCTCCATCAACTTTCAGTTTTACCCACATTAATCGAGAATTTACTTTCTTACATTCTATCACATACTCCCACAACTCCTGTTTCAGGAGTACTGCTACTCCTCCTTCCCTTGCTCTTGTCCTCTCACTAACCCCTGACTTTACTCCCAAGACATTCCCAAACCACTCCTCCCCTTTACCCTTGAGCTTTGTTTCACTCAGAGCCAAAACATCCAGGTTTCTTTCCTCAAACATACTACCTATCTCTTCTTTTTTCACATCTTGGTTACATCCACACACATTTAGACACACACATATATATATAAATATATATATTATCCCTGGGGATAGGGGAGAAAGAATACTTCCCACGCATTCCTCAAGTGTCATAGAAGGCGGCTAGAGGGGACGGGAGTGGGGGGCCAGAAATCCTCCCCTCCTTGTATTTTGACTTTCTAAAATGGGAAACAGAAGAAGGAGTCATGCGGGGAGTGCTCATCCTCCTTGTAGACTCAGATTGGGGTGTCTAAATGTGTGTGGATGTAACCAAGATGTGAAAATAGGAGAGATAGGTAGTATGTTTGAGAAAGGGAACCTGGATGTTTTGGCTCTGAGTGAAACTAAGCTCAAGAGTAAAGGGGAAGAGTGGTTTGGGAATGTCTTGGGAGTAAAGTCAGGGGTTAGTGAGAGGACAAGAACAATGGAAGGAGTAGCACTACTCCTGAAACAGGAGTTGTGGGAGTATGTGATAGAATGTAAGAAAGTATATTCTAGATTAATATGGGTAAAACTGAAAGTTGATGGAGGGAGATGGGTGATTTTTGGTGCATATGCACCTAGGCATGAGAAGAAAGATCATGAGAGGCAAGTGTTTTGGGAGCAGCTGAATGAGTGTGTTAGTGGTTTTGATGCACGAGACCGGGTTATAGTGATGGGTGATTTGAATGCAAAGGTGAGTAATGTGGCAGTTGAGGGAATACCTGGTATACATGGGGTGTTCAGTGTTGTAAATGGAAATGATGAAGAGCTTGTAGATTTATATGCTGAAAAAGGACTGGTGATTAGGAATACCTGGTTTAAAAAGCAAGATTTGGTAAACAGAGAAGAGGTAGTAAAAGCTTTGCGGAAGATGAAAGCCGGCAAGGCAGCAGGTTTGGATGGTATTGCAGTGGAATTTATTAAAAAAGGGGGTGACTGTATTGTTGACTGGTTGGTAAGGTTATTTAATGTATGTATGACTCATGGTGAGGTGCCTGAGGATTGGCGGAATGCGTGCATAGTGCCATTGTACAAAGGCAAAGGGGATAAGAGTGAGTGCTCAAATTACAGAGGTATAAGTTTGTTGAGTATTCCTGGTAAATTATATGGGAGGGTATTGATTGAGAGGGTGAAGGCATGTACAGAGCATCAGACTGGGGAAGAGCAGTGCGGTTTCAGAAGTGGTAGAGGATGTGTGGATCAGGTGTTTGCTTTGAAGAATGTATGTGAGAAATACTTAGAAAAGCAAATGGATTTGTATGTAGCATTTATGGATCTGGAGAAGGCATATGATAGAGTTGATAGAGATGCTCTGCGGAAGGTATTAAGAATATATGGTGTGGGAGGCAAGTTGTTAGAAGCAGTGAAAAGTTTTTATCGAGGATGTAAGGCATGTGTACGTGTAGGAAGAGAGGAAAGTGATTGGTTCTCAGTGAATGTAGGTTTGCGGCAGGGGTGTGTGATGTCTCCATGGTTGTTTAATTTGTTTATGGATGGGGTTGTTAGGGAGGTAAATGCAAGAGTCCTGGAAAGAGGGGCAAGTATGAAGTCTGTTGGGGATGAGAGAGCTTGGGAAGTGAGTCAGTTGTTGTTCGCTGATGATACAGCGCTGGTGGCTGATTCATGTGAGAAACTGCAGAAGCTGGTGACTGAGTTTGGTAAAGTGTGTGGAAGAAGAAAGTTAAGAGTAAATGTGAATAAGAGCAAGGTTATTAGGTACAGTAGGGTTGAGGGTCAAGTCAATTGGGAGGTGAGTTTGAATGGAGAAAAACTGGAGGAAGTGAAGTGTTTTAGATATCTGGGAGTGGATCTGTCAGCGGATGGAACCATGGAAGCGGAAGTGGATCATAGGGTGGGGGAGGGGGCGAAAATTTTGGGAGCCTTGAAAAATGTGTGGAAGTCGAGAACATTATCTCGGAAAGCAAAAATGGGTATGTTTGAAGGAATAGTGGTTCCAACAATGTTGTATGGTTGCGAGGCGTGGGCTATGGATAGAGATATGCGCAGGAGGATGGATGTGCTGGAAATGAGATGTTTGAGGACAATGTGTGGTGTGAGGTGGTTTGATCGAGTAAGTAACGTAAGGGTAAGAGAGATGTGTGGAAATAAAAAGAGCGTGGTTGAGAGAGCAGAAGAGGGTGTTTTGAAATGGTTTGGGCACATGGAGAGAATGAGTGAGGAAAGATTGACCAAGAGGATATATGTGTCGGAGGTGGAGGGAACGAGGAGAAGAGGGAGACCAAATTGGAGGTGGAAAGATGGAGTGAAAAAGATTTTGTGTGATCGGGGCCTGAACATGCAGGAGGGTGAAAGGAGGGCAAGGAATAGAGTGAATTGGAGCGATGTGGTATACAGGGGTTGACGTGCTGTCACTGGAGTGAATCAAGGCATGTGAAGCGTCTGGGGTAAACCATGGAAAGCTGTGTAGGTATGTATATTTGCGTGTGTGGACGTGTGTATGTACATGTGTATGGGGGGGGGGCCATTTCTTTCGTCTGTTTCCTTGCGCTACCTCGCAAACGCGGGAGACAGCGACAAAGTATAAAAAAAAAAAAAAAAAAAAAAAGCGAGATATACATAAGTATACGTAAGTAGGAGAGATGGCCAGAGAGCGTTATTGGATTACGTGTTAATTGACAGGCGCGCGAAAGAGAGACTTTTGGATGTTAATGTGCTGAGAGGTGCAACTGGAGGGATGTCTGATCATTGTCTTGTGGAGGCGATGGTGAAGATTTATATGGGTTTTCAGAAAAGAAGAGAGACTGTTGGGGTGAAGAGGGTGGTGAGAGTAAGTGAGCTTGGGAAGGAGACTTGTGTGAGGAAGTACCAGGAGAGACTGAGTACAGAATGGAAAAAGGTGAGAACAAAGGAGGTAAGGGGAGTGGGGGAGGAATGGGATGTATTTGGGAAGCAGTGATGGCTTGCGCAAAAGATGCTTGTGGCATGAAAAGAGTGGGAGGTGGGTTGATTAGAAAGGGTAGTGAGTGGTGGGATGAAGAAGTAAGATTATTACTGAAAGAGACGAGAGAGGCATTTGGATGATTTTCACAGGGAAAAAATGCAAATGAGTGGGAGATGTATAAAAGAAAGAGGCAGGAGGTCAAGAGAAAGGTGCGAGAGGTGAAAAAGAGGGCAAATAAGAGTTGCGGTGAGAGAGTATCATTTAATTTTAGGGAGAATAAAAAGATGTTCTGGAAGAAGGTAAATAAAGTGTGTAAGACAAGGGAGCAAATGGGAACTTCAGTGAAGGGGGCAAATGGGGAGGTGATAACAAGTAGTGGTGATGTGAGAAGATGGAGTGAGTATTTTGAAGGTTTGTTGAATGTGTTTGCTGATAGAGTGGCAGATATAGGGTGTGCAAAGTGAGAGGGTTAGGGAAAATGATTTGGTAAACAGAGAAGAGGTAGTAAAAGCTTTGCGGAAGATGAAAGCCGGCAAGGTAGCAGGTTTGGATGGTATTGCAGAGGAATTTATTAAAAAGGGGGTGACTGTATTGTTGACTGGTTGATAAGGTTATTTAATGTATGTATGATTCATGGTGAGGTGCCTGAGGATTGGCGGAATGCATGGATAGTGCCATTGTACAAAGGCAAAGGGGATAAGAGTGAGTGCTCAAATTACAGAGGTATAAGTTTGTTGAGTATTCCTGGTAAATTATATGTGAGGGTATTGATTGAGAGGGTGAAGGCATGTACAGAGCATCAGATTGGGGAAGAGCAGTGTGGTTTCAGAAGTGGTAGAGGATGTGTGGATCAGGTGTTTGCTTTGAGAAATGTATGTGAGAAATACTTTGAAAAGCAAATGGATTTGTATGTAGCATTTATGGATCTGGAGAAGGCATATGATAGAGTTGATAGAGATGCTCTGTGGAAGGTACTAAGAATATATGGAGTGGGAGGCAAGTTGTTAGAAGCAGTGAAAAGTTTTTATCGAGGATGTAAGGCATGTGTACGTGTAGGAAGAGAGGAAAGTGATTGGTTCTCAGTGAATGTAGGTTTGCGGCAGGGGTGTGTGATGTCTCCATGGTTGTTTAATTTGTTTATGGATGGGGTTGTTAGGGAGGTGAATGCGAGAGTTTTGGAAAGAGGGGCAAGTATGCAGTCTGTTGGGGATGAGAGAGCTTGGGAAGTGAGTCAGTTGTTGTTCGCTGATGATACAGCGCTGGTGGCTGATTCATGTGAGAAACTGCAGAAGCTGGTGACTGAGTTTGGTAAAGTGTGTGAAAGAAGAAAGGTAAGAGTAAATGTGAATAAGAGCAAGTTTATTAGGTACAGTAGGGTTGAGGGTCAAGTCAATTGGGAGGTAAGTTTGAATGGAGAAAAACTGGAGGAAGTAAAGTGTTTTAGATATCTGGGAGTGGATCTGGCAGCGGATGGAACCATGGAAGTGGAAGTGAATCATAGGGTGGTGGAGGGGGCGAAAATCCTGGAAGCCTTGAAGAATGTTTGGAAGTCGAGAACATTATCTCGGAAAGCAAAAATGGCTATGTTTGAAGGAATAGTGGTTCCAACAATGTTGTATGGTTGCGAGGCGTGGGCTATGGATAGAGTTGTGTGCAGGAGGGTGGATGTGCTGGAAATGAGATGTTTGAGGACAATATGTGGTGTGAGGTGGTTTGATTGAGTAAGTAACGTAAGAGTAAGAGAGATGTGTGGAAATAAAAAGAGCGTGGTTGACAGAGCAGAAGAGGGTGTTTTGAAATGGTTTGGGCACATGGAGAGAATGAGTGAGGAAAGATTGACCAAGAGGATATATGTGTCAGAGGTGGAGGGAACGAGGAGTAGTGGGAGACCAAACTGGAGGTGGAAAGATGGAGTGAAAAAGATTTTGAGTGATCGGGGCCTGAACATGCAGGAGGGTGAAAGGCGGGCAAGGAATAGAAAGAATTGGATCGATGTGGTATACCAGGGTCGAAGTGCTGTCAATGGATTGAAGCAGGGCATGTGAAGCGTCTGGGGTAAACCATGGAAAGTTGTGTGGGGCCTGGATGTGGAAAGGGAGCTGTGGTTTCGGGCATTATTGCATGACAGTTAGAGACTGAGTGTGAACGAATGGGGCCTTTGTTGTCTTTTCCTAGCGCTACCTCGCACACATGAAGGGGGAGGGGGATGTTATTCCATGTGTGGCGAGGTGGCGATGGGAATGAATAAAGGCAGACAGTGTGAATTGTGTGCATGTGTATATGTGTATGTGTCTGTGTGTGTGTATATATGTGTACATTGAGATGTATGGGTATGTATATTTTGTGTGTGTGGACGTGTATGTATATACATGTGTATGTGGCTGGGTTGGGCCATTTCTTTCGTCTGTTTCCTTGCGCTACCTCGGAAACGCGGGAGACAGCGACAAAGCAAAATAAATAAATATAATGAATTACTTCTTTTTCAGTTTACCAGTACACCCTGTTCAGTACAAAAACTGATGAGTAGTGCCTAAAAACAAGGTAGTAATCTAAAAAAAAAAAGCATTTCCAACTTCTTTACCAAGCCAACCTGTGCCAGATAAAATCAAAGCTTATGTCTGAATGGCACCTGAAGGAGTGGAGGATGGAGTTCATCAGCCACTGTCACAGTTTGAGGCATCACTGAGTCACCACCCAATTGCCTGTGTATGGGAAGTAAGCATGGTGACTCCTATTATGCTTCATGAGGGCAGAGCAATAAAAGAGTAACCAAGATGGGAAAAAAGGAGAGATAGGTAGTATGTTTGAGGAAAGGAACCTGGATGTTTTGGCTCTGAATGAAACGAAGCTCAAGGGTAAAGGGGAAGAGGGGTTTGGGAATGTCTTGGGAGTAAAATCAGGGGTGAGTGAGAGGACAAGAACAAGAGAAGGAGTAGCACTACTCCTGAAACAGGAGTGGTGGGAGTATATGATAGAGTGCAAGAAAGTAAACTCTAGATTGATACGGGTAAAACTGAAAGTTGAAGGAGAGATATGGGTGATTATTGGTACATATGCACCTGGGCATGTGAAGAAAGATCATGAGAGGCAAGTGTTTTGGGAGCAGCTGAGTGAGTGTGTTAGTAGTTTTGATACACGAGACTAGGTTATAGTGATGGGTGATTTGAATGCAAAGGTGAGTAATGTGGCAGTTGAGGGAATAATTGGTGTACATGGGGTGTTCAGTGTTGTAAATGGAAATGGTGAAGAGCTTGAAGACTTATGTGCTGAAAAAGGACCGGTGATTGGGAATACCTGGTTTAAAAAGAGAGATATACATAAGTATATGTATGCAATAGGAGAGATGGCCAGAGAGCGTTATTGGATTACGTGTTAATTGACAGGCGCGCGAAAGAGAGACTTTTGGATGTTAATGTGCTGAGAGGTGCAACTGGAGGGATGTCTGATCATTGTCTTGTGGAGGCGATGGTGAAGATTTATATGGGTTTTCAGAAAAGAAGAGAGACTGTTGGGGTGAAGAGGGTGGTGAGAGTAAGTGAGCTTGGGAAGGAGACTTGTGTGAGGAAGTACCAGGAGAGACTGAGTACAGAATGGAAAAAGGTGAGAACAAAGGAGGTAAGGAGAGTGGGGGAGGAATGGGATGTATTTGGGAAGCAGTGATGGCTTGCGCAAAAGATGCTTGTGGCATGAGAAGCGTGGGAGGTGGGTTGATTAGAAAGGGTAGTGAGTGGTGGGATGAAGAAGTAAGATTATTACTGAAAGAGAAGAGAGAGGCATTTGGATGATTTTCACAGGGAAAAAATGCAAATGAGTGGGAGATGTATAAAAGAAAGAGGCAGGAGGTCAAGAGAAAGGTGCGAGAGGTGAAAAAGAGGGCAAATAAGAGTTGCGGTGAGAGAGTATCATTTAATTTTAGGGAGAATAAAAAGATGTTCTGGAAGAAGGTAAATAAAGTGTGTAAGACAAGGGAGCAAATGGGAACTTCAGTGAAGGGGGCAAATGGGGAGGTGATAACAAGTAGTGGTGATGTGAGAAGATGGAGTGAGTATTTTGAAGGTTTGTTGAATGTGTTTGCTGATAGAGTGGCAGATATAGGGTGTGCAAAGTGAGAGGGTTAGGGAAAATGATTTGGTAAACAGAGAAGAGGTAGTAAAAGCTTTGCGGAAGATGAAAGCCGGCAAGGTAGCAGGTTTGGATGGTATTGCAGTGGAATTTATTAAAAAAGGGGGTGACTGTATTGTTGACTGGTTGTTAAGGTTACTTAATGTATGTATGATTCATGGTGAGGTGCCTGAGGATTGGCGGAATGCATGGATAGTGCCATTGTACAAAGGCAAAGGGGATAAGAGTGAGTGCTCAAATTACAGAAGTATAAGTTTGTTGAGTATTCCTGGTAAATTATATGTGAGGGTATTGATTGAGAGGGTGAAGGCATGTACAGAGCATCAGATTGGGGAAGAGCAGTGTGGTTTCAGAAGTGGTAGAGGATGTGTGGATCAGGTGTTTGCTTTGAGAAATGTATGTGAGAAATACTTTGAAAAGCAAATGGATTTGTATGTAGCATTTATGGATCTGGAGAAGGCATATGATAGAGTTGATAGAGATGCTCTGTGGAAGGTACTAAGAATATATGGTGTGGGAGGCAAGTTGTTAGAAGCAGTGAAAAGTTTTTATCGAGGATGTAAGGCATGTGTACGTGTAGGAAGAGAGGAAAGTGATTGGTTCTCAGTGAATGTAGGTTTGCGGCAGGGGTGTGTGATGTCTCCATGGTTGTTTAATTTGTTTATGGATGGGGTTGTTAGGGAGGTGAATGCGAGAGTTTTGGAAAGAGGGGCAAGTATGCAGTCTGTTGGGGATGAGAGAGCTTGGGAAGTGAGTCAGTTGTTGTTCGCTGATGATACAGCGCTGGTGGCTGATTCATGTGAGAAACTGCAGAAGCTGGTGACTGAGTTTGGTAAAGTGTGTGAAAGAAGAAAGGTAAGAGTAAATGTGAATAAGAGCAAGTTTATTAGGTACAGTAGGGTTGAGGGTCAAGTCAATTGGGAGGTAAGTTTGAATGGAGAAAAACTGGAGGAAGTAAAGTGTTTTAGATATCTGGGAGTGGATCTGGCAGCGGATGGAACCATGGAAGTGGAAGTGAATCATAGGGTGGTGGAGGGGGCGAAAATCCTGGAAGCCTTGAAGAATGTTTGGAAGTCGAGAACATTATCTCGGAAAGCAAAAATGGCTATGTTTGAAGGAATAGTGGTTCCAACAATGTTGTATGGTTGCGAGGCGTGGGCTATGGATAGAGTTGTGTGCAGGAGGGTGGATGTGCTGGAAATGAGATGTTTGAGGACAATATGTGGTGTGAGGTGGTTTGATTGAGTAAGTAACGTAAGAGTAAGAGAGATGTGTGGAAATAAAAAGAGCGTGGTTGACAGAGCAGAAGAGGGTGTTTTGAAATGGTTTGGGCACATGGAGAGAATGAGTGAGGAAAGATTGACCAAGAGGATATATGTGTCAGAGGTGGAGGGAACGAGGAGTAGTGGGAGACCAAACTGGAGGTGGAAAGATGGAGTGAAAAAGATTTTGAGTGATCGGGGCCTGAACATGCAGGAGGGTGAAAGGCGGGCAAGGAATAGAAAGAATTGGATCGATGTGGTATACCAGGGTCGAAGTGCTGTCAATGGATTGAAGCAGGGCATGTGAAGCGTCTGGGGTAAACCATGGAAAGTTGTGTGGGGCCTGGATGTGGAAAGGGAGCTGTGGTTTCGGGCATTATTGCATGACAGTTAGAGACTGAGTGTGAACGAATGGGGCCTTTGTTGTCTTTTCCTAGCGCTACCTCGCACACATGAGGGGGGAGGGGGATGTTATTCCATGTGTGGCGAGGTGGCGATGGGAATGAATAAAGGCAGACAGTGTGAATTGTGTGCATGTGTATATGTGTATGTGTCTGTGTGTGTGTATATATGTGTACATTGAGATGTATGGGTATGTATATTTTGTGTGTGTGGATGTGTATGTATATACATGTGTATGTGGCTGGGTTGGGCCATTTCTTTCGTCTGTTTCCTTGCGCTACCTCGGAAACGCGGGAGACAGCGACAAAGCAAAATAAATAAATATAATGAATTACTTCTTTTTCAGTTTACCAGTACACCCTGTTCAGTACAAAAACTGATGAGTAGTGCCTAAAAACAAGGTAGTAATCTAAAAAAAAAAAGCATTTCCAACTTCTTTACCAAGCCAACCTGTGCCAGATAAAATCAAAGCTTATGTCTGAATGGCACCTGAAGGAGTGGAGGATGGAGTTCATCAGCCACTGTCACAGTTTGAGGCATCACTGAGTCACCACCCAATTGCCTGTGTATGGGAAGTAAGCATGGTGACTCCTATTATGCTTCATGAGGCAGAGCAATAAAAGAGTAACCAAGATGGGAAAAAAGGAGAGATAGGTAGTATGTTTGAGGAAAGGAACCTGGATGTTTTGGCTCTGAATGAAACGAAGCTCAAGGGTAAAGGGGAAGAGGGGTTTGGGAATGTCTTGGGAGTAAAATCAGGGGTGAGTGAGAGGACAAGAACAAGAGAAGGAGTAGCACTACTCCTGAAACAGGAGTGGTGGGAGTATATGATAGAGTGCAAGAAAGTAAACTCTAGATTGATACGGGTAAAACTGAAAGTTGAAGGAGAGATATGGGTGATTATTGGTACATATGCACCTGGGCATGAGAAGAAAGATCATGAGAGGCAAGTGTTTTGGAAGCAGCTGAGTGAGTGTGTTAGTAGTTTTGATACACGAGACTAGGTTATAGTGATGGGTGATTTGAATGCAAAGGTGAGTAATGTGGCAGTTGAGGGAATAATTGGTGTACATGGGGTGTTCAGTGTTGTAAATGGAAATGGTGAAGAGCTTGAAGACTTATGTGCTGAAAAAGGACCGGTGATTGGGAATACCTGGTTTAAAAAGAGAGATATACATAAGTATATGTATGCAAATAGGAGAGATGGCCAGAGAGTGTTATTGGATTACGTGTTAATTGATAGGCGTGTGAAAGAGAGACTTTTGGAAGTTAATGTGCTGAGAGGTGCAACTGTAGGGATGTCTGATCATTATCTTGTGGAGGCAAAGGTGAAGATTTGTAGAGGTTTTCAGAAAAGAAGAGACAATGTTGGGGTGAAGAGAGTGGTGAGAGTAAGTGAGCTTGGGAAGGAGACTTGTGTGAGGAAGTACCAGGAGAGACTGAGTACAGAATGGAAAAAGGTGAGAACAAAGGATGTACGGGGAGTGGGGGAAGAATGGGATGTATTTAGGGAAGTAGTGATGGCTTGTGCAAAAGATGCTTGTGGCATGAGAAGCGTGGGAGGTGGGTTGATTAGAAAGGGTAGTGAGTGGTGGGATGAAGAAGTAAGATTATTAGTGAAAGAGAAGAGAGAGGCAAATGGACGATTTTTGCATGGAAACAATGCAAATGACTGGGAGATGTATATAAGAAAGAGGCAGGAGGTAAAGAGAAAGGTGCAAGAGGTGAAAAAGAGGGCAAATGAGAGTTGGGGTGAGAGAGTATCATTAAATTTTAGGGAGAATAAAAAGATGTTCAGGAAGGAGGTAAATAAAATGCATAAGACAAGGGAACAAATGGTAACTTCAGTGAAGGGGGCAAATGGGGAGGTGATAACAAGTAGTGGTGATGTGAGAAAGAGATGGAGTGCGTATTTTGAAGGTTTGTTGAATGTGTTTGATGATAGAGTGGCAGATATAGGGTGCTTTGGTTGAGATGGTGTGCAAAGTGAGAGGGTTAGGGAGAATGATTTGGTAAACAGAGAAGAGGTAGCAAAAGATTTGCGGAAGATGAAAGCCGGCAAGGCAGCGGGTTTGGATGGTATTGCAGTGGAATTTATTACAAAAGAGGGTGACTGTATTGTTGACTGGTTGGTAAGGTTATTTGATGTATGTATGACTCATGAAGAGGTGCCTGAGGACTGGCAGAATGCTTGCATAGTGCCATTGTACAAAGGCAAAGGGGATAAGAATGAGTGCTTAAATTACAGAGGTATAAGTTTGTAGAGTATTCCTGGGAAATTATATGGGAGGATACTGATTGAGAGGGTGAAGGTATGTACAGAGCATCAGATTGGGGAAGAGAAGTGTGGTTTCAGACGTGGTAGAGGATGTGTGGATCAGGTGTTTGCTTTGAAGAATGTATGTGAGAAATACTTAGAAAAGCAAATGGATTTGTATGTAGCATTTACGGATCTGGAGAAGGCATATGATAGAGTTGATAGAGATGCTCTGTGGAAGGTATTAAGAATATATGGTGTGGGAAGTAAGTTGTTAGAAGCAGTGAAAAGTTTTTTCAAGGATGTAAGGCATGTGTAGGAGAAGGAAGAGAGGAAAGTGATTGGTTTTCAGTGAATATTAGTTTGCAGCAGGGGTGCATGATATCTCCATGGTTGTTTAATTTGTTTATGGATGGGGTTGTTATGGAGGTGAATGCAAGAGTTTTGGAAAGAGGGGCAAGTATGCACTCTGTTGAGAGAGCTTTGGAAGTGAGTCAGTTGTTGTTCGCTGATGATACAGCGCTGGTGGCTAATTCGGGTAAGAAACTGCAAAAGCTGGTGACTGAGTTTGGGAAAGTGTGTGAAAGAAGAAAGCTGAGAGTACATGTGAATAAGAGCAAGGTTATTAGGTACAGTAGGGTTGAAGGACAAGTCAATTGGGAGGTAAGTTTGAGTGGAGAAAAACTGAAGGAAGTGAAGTGTTTTAGATATCTGGGAGTGGATTTGGCAGCAGATGGAACCATGGAAGCGGAGGTGAATCATAGGGTGGGGAGGGGGCGAAAGTTCTGGAAAGTTGAGAACATTATCTCGGAAAGCAAAAATGGCTATGTTTGAAGGAATGGTGGTTTCAACAATGTTATATGGTTGTGAGGCATGGGCTATAGATACAGTTGTGTGCAGGAGGGTGGATGTGCTGGAAATGAGATGTTTGAAGGACATTATGTGGTGTGAGGTGGTTTGATTGAGTAAGTAATAATAGGGTAAGAGAGATGTGTGGAAAAAAAAAAGAGTGTAGTTGAGAGAGCAGAAGAGAGTGTTTTGAAATGGTTTGGTCACATGGAGAGAATGAGTGAGGAAAGATTGGCCAAGAGGATATATGTCTCAGAGGTGGAGGGGATGAGGAGAAGTGGGAGACCAAATTGGAGATGGAAAGATGGAGTGAAAAAGATTCTGAGTGATCGGGGCCTGAACATGCAGGAGGGTGAAAGGCGGGCAAGGAATAGAGTGAATTGGAATGATGTGGTATACCGGGGTCGACATGCTGTCAATGGATTGAACCAGGGCATGTGAAGCGTCTGGGGTAAACCATGGAAAGTTGTGTGGGGCCTGGATGTGGAAAGGGAGCTGTGGTTTCGGTGCATTATTACATGACAGCTAGAGACTGAGTGTGAACGAATGGGGCCTTTGTTGTCTTTCCTAGCGCTACCTCGCACACATGAGGTGGAAGAGGGTTGTTATTCCTTGTGTGGCAAGGTGGCGATGGGATTGAATAAATGCAGACAGTATGAATCATATACATGTGTATATATGTATATGTCTGTGTGTGTATATATATGTATACATTGAGATGTATAGGTATGTATATTTGCTTGTGTGGACTTGTATGTATATACATGTGTATGTGGGTGGGTTGGGCCATTCTTTCATCTGTTTCCTTAAGCTACCTCGCTAATGCAGGAGACAGCGACAAAGCAAAATAAATAATAAAATAAATACACTGAGATGTATAGGTATGTATATGTGCTGTGTGTGGACATGTATATACATACATGTGTATGTGGGTGGGTTTGGCCATTCTTTCGTCTGTTTCCTTGCATACCTCGCTAATGCGGGAGACAGCGACAAAGTATAATAAAAAAAATAAAAAAATATCTGTTAACATATATCTATCAATACTCATAAACCAGGATAAAAATATAACTGTGTAAGGATCACTAGGAGTCATAATATTCAGCATTAACATTTATGGTCAATTTTTGGGGGATGTTAATCAATAGTATAACATTTATGTGGCTAATAGGAGTCACCATGCTTACTTCCAATACAGAGGCAACTGGGTGGTGACTGTGATGCCTCAAACTGTGACAGTGGCTGATGAACTCCATCCTCCACTCCTTCAGGTTATCTAGATATATCTACCATGCTAACCT
Source organism: Panulirus ornatus (assembly GCF_036320965.1). Lineage (NCBI taxonomy): Eukaryota > Metazoa > Arthropoda > Malacostraca > Decapoda > Palinuridae > Panulirus > Panulirus ornatus. The sequence goes on from NC_092235.1 coordinate 16,128,560, forward strand.
AAGGTAGCAAGTGATGTCTATGGAATCATAAATAAGCTGGGAACATAAAATAAGCTGTGAAAACTACTTGGTAATGCAGAGCACCACCCTATGTTGTGCCAAACTAGTGCTGAGAACCTTAGAAGTTATCAAAATGCAATGATCTTTAACTTAGCCAAATCCATAAAGTAACTGGGCATTTCATTTCACATTTCTTTATTATCTTTCCTGCCCAGAATCCCAGCCTTAAAGATTCTCTGTGTGTAGTCTGATATCAAACTCATATTTATGCCTGTACACACTGGTTTATGATGAGAATGTTTACATAATGCATTTTTCCCTTTTCTCTGGAGATGGCAATTTACAAGGGAACTAGCCTAGAGCAAGACCTGCCCATTATTTCAAGATATATAATTACCAAAACCTAAATTTGTATCTCACAATGAATACTCCTTTCAAACACTTAACCTTTTGAAAACCCACACCTACAGCAGTTACAACCACATAGCAAAAGAAGTTATTTGAGAAAACAAGACCCATTTTAGTCTGCCATTATTCTGATGAATTCACCAGTACTCCCAACTCTTTTCACTTACCTGTGTTGTTTGAGGAGTGTGCAATCTCCTCCCTCATTAGTATTGAGATTATATATGTACAAGTAACCATCCGTTGATGCAACCACAATACGAGGCTGCTTCTGAATCCTGAGAAAGGAGAGATAAAATTCATATTAAGCAATAATTTCATAAACACACAGGTCAACCCTCTTACTAACACAATCATCTGGGCCAAATGTTGTGACATTACATTGAGAGGTTTGTGTATTTCTTATTGTAAATAAACAAAAGTTATCATTAAAAATTTTGTGATAAATCTTCATGTATTCAAACTAAGTGATTAATTTTGTTATAAACCTTCACACATTTAAATTAACAGCGACTGATTATCAATCAATCACCTCATAACACGGGAAATATTCACAAAAATCATAAGAACTTGTTATTTCTGATGTCTGTACCCTTCTGGAACTCCCTCAAGGGGGTGGCCACAGCAAATGAGTATCCATAAATGGTAAACTCCAGGGTCGCTTTCTAGCTGAAATTTAAAAGTTGAATGAGCAAACTAATCTACGACTTTATCTGGCAATGCAAGATAAATATGCATTATACTGTAGGACATCATATCATGTCTGGCAATGACAACTTCATTCACTTTAAAATAAGCCTAGTCTTCCTCATGGTTTTGCTTCATACGGTTTTTTAATGTCCAGGAATATGAGACAAAAGCTATTCAACTGCATGCTTACATGTTCCCTTTGTTCATTCATCTCATCTTCCAATTCCAACTCATATATTCTTTGCATATCTTTCCACATTCATTATATCCCGTTTCAGTACCATCTCAGATTTCCCTTATACATATGAGCTTTCAGGGTCTTGTTCAGGTGCTAGTGCCAAACATAAGTGAATTTATTCACTCACAGATGGTCTTAAGTCAATCAAGCTCATATTATGTTAATAACAGACAGTGTTAAATGTCCATGACCATTTGCCATTAGGATAAAATCATGTGTGGCAGACTACAGATGAGCTGCGGTTGACATAAAACCATCTATGACTGACCTCAGATCACCTGTGATTTTACTAAGAGCTGTGGCTGACCTAAGACTAGCTGTGAGGGTATTTTTTATCAAATGCAAAATGCCTTTAACAAAAACCCTGAAAGTTAATGCACAATATACTCCTCAAAAGAACCTGACAAAAAGCATAATCTTTGAGTAAGAATTGAAACTGTGGTAAAAAGAAAAAGCCACTAGTTCAGCAATTATGATCATTTGGAATACTTCATCCCATACAAGGCAAATTACGTATATACATCAACCCAAAGTCGACCAATCTATCATAATGAATCTAAAATCTATTATGAAAACCAAATACAATAAAATAGTATACTAACGTCGCAATGGCACAGACATTTCGAACTCCCTGGAATGGGAGAGTGATTGTGGCAAATGCTCGACCCTGACTGAGCATGTCAGTCACTGGGGCAGGTAAATAACTAGCTGAGACAGATACTGCTCTACTCATCCAGCTAACCAATCCCTGCTGCTCCTCCACTACAACACGCTGCCTGTTTAAAAAGGGGTTTTGTTTGGTTTAATACAGCACATTCTAACCACCTAAAATAATGCAAACCTTATATAACTAATTAACTCATAAATAAGACTACAATCCACTTCAATTATTCTGTCAGGAAAAATAAATGACAGTATAGCTCTATTTCACAAGATGAAAGAGAAGAAAAAGCATTCCCCTTAGCATCTTACAGCTTCACTAAGCAGATACTGTGCAATAATCATTGCTAGCATTTCAACAACAAAATGTATTTAGTTCAAAGAATCAATACATCTTTAAGCAAAAATGCTTAAAGACAGAGTTAATATTTACTGGCATCCATTAAACTGACACAGATAACAGATATATCAATAAGATCTATGTACAAATATTACTGAATAAGAAAACTTTTTAAACTTTAGTATAATCCAGAGATAACTATGTTTATTATGTTTTACATCAAAGCTGATTCATGAGGTATAAGTTAGTTAAATGTGGCTGGTAAGTTCTACGAGAGTGGTGATTCAGGACGATGGCATGCAAAGAGCTTCATAATGGGAGTGTTGCAATGTGTATGAGATACAGAAACTCTGTAGAAGGCCTGTATGTGGCATTTATAGATCTGGAGAAAGTGTATGGCAAGCTTGACAAAAAAATGCTTTGTAGAAAGCAATGCAAATATAAGGCATGTGAAGAAAACTGCTAGAGGCAGTGAAGTCTTTATCAAGAGTGTAAGGAATGTATGCAAGTAAGATGAGTGAAGGGTGAGTGGTTTCAGGTGACAGTGGGTTTGCATCAGGGGAATGTGACATCACCACAGCTGTTTATGGATGGGTCATGAAGGAGGTAATTGCATGGGTCTTGGGGAGGCGCAGGTATACAGTCTCTTGGTGGTAGGGGGCCTGGAAGGTGAGTCAGTTGTTTGCTGAATATATGGCACTGGTGGTAGATTTTTTTTGAGAGAAAAAGCAGAGGCTGGGGTTAGAGTTTGGGAGTATGAGTAAAAGGAAATAGTTGATAGTCATATGAGTAAAAGTAATATCATTAGGTCTAATAGTTAAGAGGAGCAGGTTACTTGGAGTGTAGGTATGAATGAAGAGAAATTGGAGGAAGTGGAGTGTTTTAGATACCTGGGAGTGGATGTGACAGTGTATATAATCATAGGAGTTGAAGTGAACCATGGCGTGGGTGAGAGGGTAAAGGTCCTTGGCATACTGAGAAATGTGCGGAAAGAGAGGGTTAAGAGCAAAGATGGTTATGTTTGATGGTAAAGTAGGCCCACTGCTCTTGTACGGATGCAAAGCGAGGGCCTTAGGCAAAAATGTAAAGAGGAGGGTATATGGGCTGGAAATGAAATGTTTGAGGATAGTATGTGGGACAAGAAGGGTTGATTGAATAAGAAATGATAAGGTAACAGAGATGTGTGGTAGTAAGAGGAGTAAGATCTCACAGATCTGAAAAGGGTGTGCTGAAATGGTTTAGACAAATGGAGAGGATGACTAGGACAGCATACAGGCCAAAAGTGGAGGGATCAAAGAACAGGGGGAATATGAAGGAGGATATGGAAGGATGGAGTGAAAGATATTTAAAAAGTTTGAGACCTGAACATGCAGGAGGGTGAGATGTGTGTAACCGAAAGAGCGAATTGGAATGAGATGGTGTATAGGGAACAAGTGCTCCCAATGGGTTGAAGCTGATCATGTGAAGTGGTTGGGGTTCACAATGGAAAGGTCTGTGGGGCTTGGCTGTGGATAGGGAGCTCTGATTTCAGTGCAATATACATGACAGAGTGCCAATGTGAACAAATGAGGCCATTTCTTCATCACTTCCTTTTGCTACCTCACTAAAATGGTTAATGGCAAACATGTAAAAAAAAAAAATCATAACATTGCATTTGCAATTGTGCAGTACTGATATGAGGTCTGCTAATTTGTAAGAGCAGAAAAAGACCATATATGAGGAAAAAGGATGTATGCAAACTATCTATTCTTGAAAGTCTCTAAAATTTCAAAATCCTTTCATTTTCTTATCAAAATATGTTCATGTGTCTACAAACAATTACACCATCAGAATGTTCAAAATTCATCAGTACAAATTTGTCAAATTCTAAAAAAAATCTGTTTCTATTACCATGGGTCAGATCAAGTACATAAAGCCTCCTACAACATGCATGCACATTCTCAACTAATATTCAGAGTAATAATGAACAATATCTTTAAAATCATCAAAGCACTTTAGAAACAAATCTGCACAAATCAAAAAGCTTCTTTGGTATCCATTAACACTATCTTTCTCAGTAGCCTACATGGCATAGGCAAAATCATGCCCCAGCCATGGCCATCTCAGATGAAACTAAAAGTGAAAAGTGTGAAACAAAGAACACTAAAGAGATGATCATTGCATAAAAAGAACGAACAATGGAGCCTGGAAGGAAGGGGTAATGAGTTCACATGTATAGAGTGGAATCACAGAAATCCTGGCAAACAGGGTTAGAGGTTACAGAAAAATCATATATGGAGTGAAAAAAGAAAAAAAGAAGATAAGCAACAGGAAAGAACCCTGACAGACATCAAGATTGACAGGATGAGAGAAAGCTATGCATTAAAGAACAAGAGAAGCAGAAAGGCCATATGCTTCTGAGATGTCAAGGACTACAAAGATTCATCAAACTCCCTGAGAGGAAGACCTGATGTGTCACATAGCAGAGAAGATCACCGGTGAACCTTGCACCACATAAGCCGTATTGATGACCTGAAAGTGAGTGAAATTTTAAAAATCTAAGTGAGAATTGAGGACAGATCACCAATACCATTTTGGTATTCTAAAGAAAGGAATGAGATTCTAAAAAAAAGTGTTTAAAAATGTGAGAGAGAGGGAGAGTTTCAAAGGAACCAGACACAGAAGTTGGAGAATGCAGATGTGAGAGAAACAGAAATATAGACGGTCTGAATGGTCTCTTCTCTAAGGAATAAGCCACATAGAGGATTGCTTCCAAACAGAAGGATGAGCTTGGGTTTTAAATCACATAATATTAGTGAACAAAAGTTAGAGATAGCTAAGGTACACACTCTCTTTAGAAATGCCTTACCCATTTGTTGCTAAAATCTACACAGAACACCTTGCAAAAAGAAAATATATAAGTGGGCAACCACAAACCTTCTCAAAATGAACTGAGTTCAGCACTGGCATGCTGTAGGGACCATTACTCTTCTTAATATACATGTATAACTTGTCATAAGGATTAGACATATATATCTGAACATGCTTGCATGCTTGCGGATGTTACCAAGGAGGATTGCATCAACTTACAAGTGAGGACTCAGACATACTTTAAAGATGGCCTGGTAAATGGTTGATGAAATGCAATCCAAGTATATGTAATGAGAAAAGGACAGTAAAAGAAGGCCTCAATATGAATATCATTTAGCAGAAAATAAGCTGCAAAAATCTACATATGAGATGTATATGGGAGCTAACACTGTTACTAACCTGTCACCACAGTCCCATACTAAGAGAATAGTAAAGGAGACAAACTGTGTGCTGGTAACTGTTATTAGATCAAGAATAAAGAAATGTAAAAGCAAGCTATTCACATCCTACATCAAACCAAAACTAGAAAGTGCTTCCTATGTTTGGTCACTGCACTGAAAGAAGCACAGAGAAATAATAGTGGAAATCCTGAGGAGAGCATCATAGATGGTAAAGGAATTATGGAAGCAAACTTACCAGGAAAGGTTAAAGAACTTAAATCTACCCACCAAGGAAGAGAAGAATGAGGGGTGATGTGTTCACAACCTTTTTAAGATTTTGAAGCAACTTGATGACATAGATAGTAAACAGTTCCTCAAAAGATGCAAGGATGGAATAATGAAACTAAAAAAAGCACATGAATATTTAAAGCAAAGGTGTAAAGAAGTACTTTTTTGGTATAAGAGAAGTGGATTACTGGAATAGAATTGGAACTAAGAGAGTTATGAGACAGCAAATGTGTACAGCATACACAAATTTACAGTCATGTGATAGCAGAGAAAGTTTAAGAGATGGGACCCAACATACAAATAGGTAATTACAAATAAAAAATTTACTTACGTGTCTTTAATTTCTTCTAACTTAAAAACATGAACTGTCTCTGTGTTAGATGAAGCAATAAGAAAAAGGGAATCTGGAGAAAATGCTAGAGAGAAAATGGTGGCACAACGTTTCATTCCACGCCTCAGTTCATGTAATCTGGCTCCATCTGCAACATTGAACACTCGTATCACTGTGCCCTTTTCAGAAGCTGTAGCAATCTGCAATATAAAATAACAAATAAAATTAAATGCCAACAACTTGTAAACAAATAACTCTCAAAACTTATGGAATTCCATAAATTTCACATAGGATCCAAATATTTATTTTATTCATTTTGCTTTGTCGCTGTCTCCCGTGTTTGTGAGGTAGCGCAAGGAAACAGACGAAAGAAACGGCACAACCCACCCCCATACACAATGTACACACACACACGCCCACACATGCAAATATACATACCTATACATCTCAATGTACACATATATATACACACACAGACACATACATATATACCCATGCACACAATTCACACTGTCTGCCCCTATTCATTCCCATCGCCACCTCGCCACACATGGAATACCATCCCCCTCCCCCCTCATGTGTGCGAGGTAGCACTAGGAAAAGACAACAAAGGGCCCATTCGTTCACACTCAGTCTCCAGCTGTCATGCAATAATGCCCGAAACCACAGCTCCCTTTCCACATCTAGGCCCCACACAACTTTCCATGGTTTACCCCAGACGCTTCACATGCCCTGATTCAATCCACTGACAGCACATAGACCCCGGTATACCACATCGATCCAATTCACTCTATTCCTTGCCCGCCTTTCACCCTCCTGCATGTTCAGGCCCCGATCACTCAAAATCTTTTTCACTCAATCCTTCCACCTCCAATTTGGTCTCCCACTTCTCCTCGTTCCCTCCACCTCCGACACATATATCCTCTTGGTCAATCTTTCCTCACTCATTCTCTCCATGTGCCCAAACCATTTCAAAACACCCTCTTCTGCTCTCTCAACCACACTCTTTTTATTTCCACACATCTCTCTTACCATTACATTACTTACTCGATCAAACCACCTCACACCACGCATTGTCCTCAAACATCTCATTTCCAGCACATCCACCCTCCTGCGCACAACTCTATCCATAGCCCAGGCCTCGCAACCATACAACATTGTTGGAACTACTATTCCTTCAAACATACCCATTTTTGCTTTCCGAGATAATGTTCTCAACTTCCACACATTCTTCAAGGCTCCCAGGATTCTCGCCCCCTCCCCCACCCTATGATCCACTTCCGCTTCCATGGTTCCATCTGCTGCCAGATCCACTCCCAGATATCTAAAACACTTTACTTCCTCCAGTTTTTCTCCATTCAAACTTACCTCCCAATTGACTTGACCCTCAACCCTACTGTGCCTAATAACCTTGCTCTTATTCACATTTACTCTTAACTTTCTTCTTTCACACACTTTACCAAACTCAGTCACCAGCTTCTGCAGTTTCTCACATGAATCAGCCACCAGCGCTGTATCATCTGCGAACAACAAGTGACTCACTTCCCAAGCTCTCTCATCCACAACAGACTTCATACTTGCCCCTCTTTCCAAAACTCCTGCATTCACCTCCCTAACAACCCCATCCATAAACAAATTAAACAACCATGGAGACATCACACACCCCTGCCGCAAACCTACATTCACTAAGAACCAATAACTTTCCTCTCTTCCTACACGTACACATGCCTTACATCCTCGATAAAAACTTTTCACTGCTTCTAACAACTTGCCTCCCACACCATATATTCTTAATACTTTCCACAGAGCATCTCTATCAACTCTATCATATGCCTTCTCCAGATCCATAAATGCTACATACAAATCCATTTGCTTTTCTAAGTATTTCTCACATACATTCTTCAAAGCAAACACCTGATCCACACATCCTCTACCACTTCTGAAACCACACTGCTCTTCCCTAATCTGATGCTCTGTACATACCTTCACCCTCTCAATCAATACCCTCCCATATAATTTACCAGGAATACTCAACAAACTTATACCTCTGTAATTTGAGCACTCACTCTTATCCCCTTTGCCTTTGTACAATGGCACTATGCACGCATTTCGCCAATGCTCAGGCACCTCACCATGAGTCATATTTATTATATTTTATTTATTATACTTTGTCGCTGTCTCCCGCGTTTGCGAGGTAGCGCAAGGAAACAGACGAAAGAAATGGCCCAACCCACCCCCATACACATGTATATACATACGTCCACACACGCAAATATACATACCTACACAGCTTTCCATGGTTTACCCCAGACGCTTCACATGCCTTGATTCAATCCACTGACAGCACGTCAACCCCGGTATACCACATCGCTCCAATTCACTCTATTCCTTGCCCTCCTTTCACCCTCCTGCATGTTCAGGCCCCGATCACACAAAATCTTTTTCACTCCATCTTTCCACCTCCAATTTGGTCTCCCTCTTCTCCTCGTTCCCTCCACCTCCGACACATATATCCTCTTGGTCAATCTTTCCTCACTCATTCTCTCCATGTGCCCAAACCACTTCAAAACACCCTCTTCTGCTCTCTCAACCACGCTCTTTTTATTTCCACACATCTCTCTTACCCTTACGTTACTCACTCGATCAAACCACCTCACACCACACATTGTCCTCAAACATCTCATTTCCAGCACATCCATCCTCCTGCACACAACTCTATCCATAGCCCACGCCTCGCAACCATACAACATTGTTGGAACCACTATTCCTTCAAACATACCCATTTTTGCTTTCCGAGATAATGTTCTCGACTTCCACACATTCTTCAAGGCCCCCAGAATTTTCACCCCCTCCCCCACCCTATGATCCACTTCCGCTTCCATGGTTCCATCCGCTGCCAGATCCACTCCCAGATATCTAAAACACTTCACTTCCTCCAGTTTTTCTCCATTCAAACTCACCTCCCAATTGACTTGACCCTCAACCCTACTGTACCTAATAACCTTGCTCTTATTCACATTTACTCTTAACTTTCTTCTTCCACACACTTTACCAAACTCAGTCACCAGCTTCTGCAGTTTCTCACATGAATCAGCCACCAGCGCTGTATCATCAGCGAACAACAACTGACTCACTTCCTAAGCTCTCTCATCCCCAACAGACTTCATACTTGCCCCTCTTTCCAAAACTCTTGCATTTACCTCCCTAACAACCCCATCCATAAACAAATTAAACAACCATGGAGACATCACACACCCCTGCCGCAAACCTACATTCACTGAGAACCAATCACTTTCCTCTCTTCCTACACGTACACATGCCTTACATCCTCGATAAAAACTTTTCACTGCTTCTAACAACTTTCCTCCCACACCATATATTCTTAATACCTTCCACAGAGCATCTCTATCAACTTTATCATATGCCTTCTCCAGATCCATAAATGCTACATACAAATCCATTTGCTTTTCTAAGTATTTCTCACATACATTCTTCAAAGCAAACACCTGATCCACACATCCTCTACCACTTCTGAAACCACACTGCTCTTCCCCAATCTGATGCTCTGTACATGCCTTCACCCTCTCAATCAATACCCGCCCATATAATTTACCAGGAATACTCAACAAACTTATACCTCTGTAATTTGAGCACTCACTCTTATCCCCTTTGCCTTTGTACAATGGCACTATGCACGCATTCCACCAATCCTCAGGCACCTCACCATGAGTCATACATACATTAAATAACCTTAACAACCAGTCAACAATACAGTCACCCCCTTTTTTAATACATTCCACTGCAATACCATCCAAACCTGCTGTCTTGCCGGCTTTCATCTTCCGCAAAGCTTTTACTACCTCTTCTATGTTTACCAACTCATTTTCCCTAACCCTCTCACTTTGCACACCACCTCGACCAAAACACCCTATATCTGCCACTCTATCATCAAACACATTCAACAAAACTTCAAAATACTCACTCCATCTCCTTCTCACATCACCACTACTTGTTTTCACCTCCCCATTTGCGCCCTTCACTGAAGTTCCCATTTGCTCCCTTGTCTTACGCACTTTATTTACCTCCTTCCTGAACATCTTTTTATTCTCCCTAAAAATTAATGATACTCTCTCACCCCAACTCTCATTTGCCCTCTTTTTCACCTCTTGCACCTTTCTCTTGACCTCCTGTCTCTTTCTTTTATACATCTCCCACTCAATGGCATTTTTTCCATGCAAAAATCGTCCAAATGCCTCTCTCTTCTCTTTCACTAATAATCTTACTTCTTCATCCCACCACTCACTACCCTTTCTAATCAACCCACCTCCCACTCTTCTAATGCCACAAGCATCTTTTGCGCAATCCATCACTGATTCCCTAAATACATCCCATTCCTCCCCCACTCCCCTTACTTCCATTGTTCTCACCTTTTTCCATTCTGTACTCAGTCTCTCCTGGTACTTCCTCACACAAGTCTCCTTCCCAAGCTCACTTACTCTCACCACCCTCTTCACCCCAACATTCACTCTTCTTTTCTTAAAACCCATACAAATCTTCACCTTAGCCTCCACAAGATAATGATCAGACATCCCTCCAGTTGCACCTCTCAGCACATTAACATCCAAAAGTCTCTCTTTCGCGCACCTGTCAATTAACACCTAATCCAATAACGCTCTCTGGCCATCTCTCCTACTTACATACGTATACTTATTTATATCTCGCTTTTTAAACCAGGTATTCCCAATCACCAGTCCTTTTTCAGCACATAAATCTACAAGCTCTTCACCATTTCCATTTACAACACTGAACACCCCATGTATACCAATTATTCCCTCAACTGCCACATTACTCACCTTTGCATTCAAATCACCCATCACTATAACCCGGTCTCGTGCATCAAAACCACTAACACACTCATTCAGCTGCTCCCAAAACACTTGCCTCTCATGATCTTTCTTCTCATGCCCAGGTGCATATGCACCAATAATCACCCATCTCTCTCCATCAACTTTCAGTTTAACCCATATTAATCGAGAATCTACTTTCTTACATTCTATCACATACTCCCACAACTCCTGTTTCAGGAGTACTGCTACTCCTTCCCTTGCTCTCGTCCTCTCACAAACCCCTGACTTTACTCCCAAGACATTCCCAAACCACTCTTCCCCTTTACCCTTGAGCTTCGTTTCACTCAGAGCCAAAACATTCAGGTTCCTTTCCTCAAACATACTACCTATATCTCCTTTTTTCACATCTTGGTTACATCCACACACATTTAGACACCCCAGTCTGAGCCTTCGAGGAGGATGAGCACTCCCCGCGTGACTCCTTCTTCTGTTTCCCATTTTAGAAAGTTAAAAAAACAAGGAGGGGAGAATTTCTGGCCCCCCGCTCCCGTCCCTTCTAGTCGCCTTCTACGACATGCGAGGAATGAGTGGGAAGTATTCTTTCACCCCTATCCTCAGGGATAAAATGCCAACAACTAAGGATCCAAATATGGATCCAAATATATTACATAAAATTCAGGTACTACTTGTTGATATTTGCATGAAAACTAGCATTTTCCAAAAACAAGAATAGAAGAAGGAGCTAAGCAAGGATCTCTCCTTGAAGGCTCTAGCTGGAGTGTCAGTATGTGCACAAATGTAAAGAGGATGAGAAGGAAAAGACAAATGCTTTGTATGATAAAAAAGAAAAAAAAAATCCTGGCTCTCAATGATTCTATAATAAAAGAGAAAGGCATAAAATAGTTGAGGATATAGTCTGGAATTAGCATGATGGCACTTCTTAAGAGGGAGGAAAGTGGGACTGTATTAAAGTATGGAAGCATGTAAATTCAAACCTGATGTGGGTTAGAATGGAAGTACTCTGTGAGACTTGGGTTAGTGTTAGTGCTTTTTGCACCCAGTATTAAGGAGTGAAGAAGAAAGTCAGGGTTTTTGAGAGGAGCTAAATGAACCCTTCAACAGTTTTGATGGAATTATGCAAAAGAAACTGAATGCAACCATGGGTGATGTGGAAACTAAGGATAAGATTGGGAGCATGAGGGTTCCAGTCTAACAAAATATGGGGACCAGATTGCAGAGAAGTGTGCCTATAGACAGCTGGTGACTACTAACACTGGGTTTAAAGAAAGGAACATACATATGTATACAAAGTGAATGGAAAATTGTAACAGAAGTGGGTCATAACATAGGTGAGGGGGGGAAAACGTTCTAGGAGTGCCGAAGAATCTGTGGAAAGAGCAAATATCATCTGGGAGGGCAAAAATGGATATGTTTGACAGAAGAGTAGTCCCGACAATATTATGTAGATGATAAGTATGGGTTATAGATAAGACTGCGCGAAGGTTGGTGGATGTGTTGCAAATTAAAGGTTTGACCACAAAATGTGGTGTGAGGTGGTTTGATCAAGTATGTAACGAACAGGTAAGAAAGATGTGTGGTAATAAAAAGTGTGGTTGAGAGAGCTGAGGAGAGTGTGGTGAAATTGCCTGGACATACAGAGAAAATGAGTGAGGAAAGGTAAAAAAAAAAAAAAAAAGAGGATATATGTGTCAAAAGTGAAGGGAACAAGGAGTAAAGGGAGACCAAACTGGAGATGGAAGGATGGAGTGAAAAAGATTTTGAGAAATCACTGCCAGAGTATACAGAAGGGTGAATGCATGCAAAGGATAGAATAAATTAAAATAATGTGGTATACTGGGGTTGATGTGTAGTCAGTGGACTGAACCACAGAATATGAAGCATCTGGGGCAAACCATGGAAAGGTCTGAGGGGCCTGGTTGTGGATAGGGAGCTATGGTTTCAGAGCATTACATATGACAGCTAGGGAATTAATGTGAGCAAATGTGGCCTTTCTTTCTTTGTCCCTGGCACTACTTTGCTAATGTGGGAAATAGTGAGCAAATAATAATAAAGTATATAAGGGGGATGGGTTGGGGGTCAATTGCTAACTTCAAAGGGGCAGAAGTTGAGATGTCTGATCATTTCTTGGTTAAGGTGAGTGCGTACATTTGTAGGGGTTTTAGAAGAGAAAATGGCATGCAAACGAAGTCATAAAAGTGTGTATAAACTTAGAACACAGGCCTGTGTGCAAAGATAGCAAGTGAAATTGAGTGAAAAGTAACATATTGTGAGAGTAAATGAATTAAGATGCGGAAGAGGAGTAGATGCCATTTAGGAAAGCAGGGCTTGCATGTGCATTCATACAGTGTGGCTTGCAGATAGTGGTAAGTCAACATGTTTTCTGAGAAGTGGCAGCAAGTAACAATGAGATGAGGAAATTATATTGCTGACAAATTATATGAGGGGTTCTTAGACAATATCTACAGAGTTGAAGTGTTAGTGACTGGGAGGAGTACAGAGATGGAGTATTAGTGACTAGGAGGAGTACAGAGATGGAGTGTTAGTGACTGGGAGGAGTACAAGAGAATGCAGCAGAATGTCAGGAGAAAATGCAGGGGCTGAAGAATTGGGCAAATAAGAGATGGGGTGCAAAGTCTTCCATGAATTTCTGAGAAATTAAGATAGTGTTCAGATAGAACGTGAACAGCATGAGGACATTATGAGAAGAACTGGGAACAAAACTGAGGGAAGCAGATGGTAAAATGGTAGCAAGCAAAGGAGCGAAAGATAGAGATGGAGTGAGTATTCCCAAGGAATGATGAATGTTTGGATGATATGGTAGCAAATGTGTGCTGTGTTTGGGACAAGGTAGCATGTGAAGTAAGAGATAGGTAATGAAAGCCTTGTGTACCATGAGGTGTGGCAAAACAGCAGGAGTAGATTTGATTACAGTTTTGTTTCTCAAGAAAGTGGGTGAGAGCAATGTTGATTAGTTGGTCAGACTATTCAATGCTTATAGAGTCCAAGGTAAGGTGCCTAAGGATTAACAAAAAGCATGCACACTGCCCTTATATAAAGACAAAGGGAACAAAAGTGAATGCTCAAATTACCTAAGTCGATTGAGTATAACTGGTTAGGTGTATGAGAGGTTGGTGATTGAGTAAGTGGTGGAACACACAGAATCTATGACTGGATAGGAGCACAACAGTTTCAGGGTAGGTAGAGAAAAAGTGCACCAAGTGTTTGTTCTGAAGAATACACATCAGAAATGCTTAGAGAAAAAGAATTAACAGTATGAGGCACTTCAATATTTGGAGAAAGTGTATAACAGGGTTGAGAGAGAGGCCTTACAGTAAGTACTGCAAATAAATGGAATAAATGGAAAGTAACTAAATGTAGGGAAGTGCTTTAACCATGAGAGTAAGGCACCTGTGCAAGTAGGAAGGGAGGTCTGCATCAAGGATGTGTGATGTCGGTGGGGTTGTTTATGAATAGAGTGGAAAGGGAGGAGAACGTAAGGGTCTAAGAATAACAGGCTGGTCTACTGCAAGCTGAGCTGTGGGCATGAAAAGTGAACTACATGCTGTTTGCAGATGACAGAGCTCTGGTGGCACAATTCAGAAAAACTCCAGAGGGTGATGACAAGTTCAGGAAAGTATGTGAAATAAGAGAGCTGAGAATAAAAGTGAACAAAAATAAGGTAATGAGGTGCAGCTGGAGGAAACAGAGCACTTTCAGTCCCTAAGAGTAGATGTGGCAGCAAATGAAAACAAAGATGAACTGAGTCATAGTGTAGGAGACACAGCCAAGTTCTTGGGTATATTACTAAGTGTGTGGAAAGAGAGATGAGTGTCTATTTGGCAAAGACGGGTGTGTATGAAGGTAAGTAGCATTGACAGAGTTGTATGGATGGGAAAACAGCCTTTAACACAAAAGAAAGGAAGAGGGTGGATAATGCACTGTGTGAGGCAAATTCATCAGTCTGAATGAGAAAGCAGATCATGGTCTGCTAAAATGGTGTGGACAAATGGAGAGGATGGATGAAGAAAGACTGAGATGGTCTACATGTCAGAAGAGGAGGAATGAAGGGGAAGGAGGTGGAGACCAAAAAGGATATGGAAGAATGGAGTGAAAGAGGCTCTAGGGTATTGCAGCCTGAATATCTATCCATCAATCTATCTGTATTTCTGACACCTGTTCCCACCTGGAACTTCCTCAAGAAGGTGGCCATGGCAATAGAGTCCTCATAACTTGTGAACTCTAGTGCCACTTCTTAGCCTCACCCTTAACAGGCCACTAGCAGAGGACAATTCTAATGCATTGTTTGCATAGGCTCCTACCAAATGTTCCTACTGACTACTGCAACCTAATGCTCTAGCTTAATGTTCCTAGCAACAACCTCTACCTCATGTTTCTACCTAATGCCCATGCTTAAATATTCCTATCAACTAATTCGACCTACTGTACCTATCATTTTGTCAAAAAGCAATGTATGACAAGTAGCAAGAATACTTTCAAAGAAAAAACATCTCTATTAACTTCCCTTCGCATGCACACCATTCTCCTTCATTATTCATTTTTAGGAAAACTGATTCACAACAGAATCAACATATCCTACTCTCTCCTACACATTGCACTCCACTTCCTCACAACATAATGACCTCACACAACATGTTCTTGTTGGCTTCAACCAACCATATCTCCCTCAAACACACAGCATTAGTTGCACCAGAAAAATCCTTACACAAAAGATACTTAACACCACCCTTCACAACAACAACAAAAAGTGGTTGGCCAACTTCATAGTTGGCTGCCAATCAAGAGTCATTCATGAAGGCTATGTTTCTAAACCCCTTAAGCACTATAAAGGAGTTCCCAAGGAGCAGTTCTTTCTCCAACCCTCTTAAATCCACTTATACATGAACTACCCTTACTTCATCCAGACCACAGCATGAAGGTCCTCTCCTATACAGATGACTTAACAACCACATCACAGCACCCTGACACCACAGAAGCAAAAGCAAACATGCAACACTACATAACTGGAACAACGGCTCATCCAGAGGAGAACATATGAATCTTCACAGTAGTAGTCAGTCACCATTTTGACCCCAGACATGCATGAATCCAAACTACACCCAACAAAACACGAACTATTCTGGGCATCATGTATGACACGTACATAATGTTCACTCCCCTTACCAATAAAATCAATACAAAAGCATCACACAAATTAAAACTCCCAGCAAACTATCTGGCACAAATGTGGATAAAAAAAACAGCCCTCAACATCCACTACAAACAATTCATCTGCTCCACATTATTATCTCACCTCCCTGATCTTTCATTCTTTCAACAGAAAATAAAAAAAAAACTGTAAACCACAAAAATAATGCATTCAGAACAATCAATGGCTGCCTAGAAACCACAAACACTCATAACCTGAAAAACAAAACAAGATCCTCCCAATACAGTTCTGTGTCAACATGCTCAGCACTCAATTTTATGCAACAGAAACAGACACCCCTCACCAAAACCACTCAATAACTACCACCAACCATCAAGTAGAAGTAAAACAGTTACCCCCCATCTCACACTTCAGTGACCTCTACTCACAGATCTCCCCATCCCCAACAACTATGACACTGGCAAAACACGTTTATTTTATATATTTATCTTGCTTTGTCGCTGTCTCCCGCGTTAGCGAGGTAGCGCAAGGAACAGACGAAAGAATGGCCCAACCCACCCACATACACATCTATATACATACACGTCCACACATGCAAATATACATACCTATACATCTCAATGTATACATATATATACACACACAGACATATACATATATACACATGTACATAATTCATAGTCTGCCTTTATTCATTCCCATCGCCACCTCACCACACATGAAATAACAACCCCCTCCCCCCTCATGTGTGTGAAGTAGCGCTAGGAAAAGACAACAAACGCCACATTCGTTCACACTCAGTCTCTAGCTGTCATGTAATAATAATATATATATTTTTTTTTTTGCTTTGTCGCTGTCTCCCGTGTTTGCGAGGTAGCGCAAGGAAACAGACGAAAGAAATGGCCCAACCCATCCCCATACACATGTATATACATACGTCCACACACGCAAATATACATACCTACACAGCTTTCCATGGTTTACCCCAGACACTTCACATGCCCTGATTCAATCCACTGACAGCACGTCAACCCCGGTATACCACATCGATCCAATTCACTCTATTCCTTGCCCTCCTTTCACCCTCCTGCATGTTCAAGCCCAGATCACACAAAATCTTTTTCACTCCATCTTTCCACCTAAAATTTGGTCTCCCACTTCTCCTCGTTCCCTCCACCTCCGACACATATATCCTCTTGGTCAATCTTTCCTCACTCATTCTCTCCATGTGACCAAACCATTTCAAAACACCCTCTTCTGCTCTCTTAACCATGCTCTTTTTATTTCCACACATCTCTCTTACCCTTACGTTACTTACTCGATCAAACCACCTCACATCACACATTGTCCTCAAACATCTCATTTCCAGCACATCCATCCTCTTGCGCACAACTCTATCCATAGCCCATGCCTCGCAACCATACAACGTTGTTGGAACCACTATTCCTTCAAACATACACATCTTTGCTTTCCGAGATAATGTTCTCGACTTCCACACATTCTTCAAGGCTCCCAGAATTTTCGCCCCCTCCCCCACCCTATGATCCACTTCCGCTTCCATGGTTCCATCCGCTGCCAGATCCACTCCCAGATATCTAAAACACTTTACTTCCTCCAGTTTTTCTCCATTCAAACTTACCTCCCAATTGACTTGACCCTCAACCCTACTGTACCTAATAACCTTGCTCTTATTCACATTTACTCTTAACTTTCTTCATTCACACACTTTACCAAACTCAGTCACCAGCTTCTGCAGTTTCTCACATGAATCAGCCACCAGCGCTGTATCATCAGCGAACAACAACTGACTCACTTCCCAAGCTCTCTCATCCACAACAGACTTCATACTTGCCCCTCTTTACAAAACTCTTGCATTCACCTCCCTAACAACCCCATCCATAAACAAATTAAACAACCATGGAGACATCACACACCCCTGCCGCAAACCTACATTCACTAAGAACCAATCACATTCCTCTCTTCCTACACGTACACATGCCTTACATCCTCGATAAAAACTTTTCACTGCTTCTAACAACTTGCCTCCCACACCATATATTCTTAATACCTTCCACAGAGCATCTCTATTAACTCTATCATATGCCTTCTCCAGATCCATAAATTCTACATACAAATCCATTTGCTTTTCTAAGTATTTCTCACATACATTCTTCAAAGCAAACACCTGATCCACACATCCTCTACCACTTCTGAAACCATACTGCTCTTCCCTAATCTGATGCTCTGTACATGCCTTCACCCTCTCAATCAATACCCTCCCATATAATTTACCAGGAATACTCAACAAACTTTTTTTTTTTTTTTTTGCTTTGTCGCTGTCTCCCGCGTTTGCGAGGTAGCGCAAGGAAACAGACGAAAGAAATGGCCCAACCCACCCCCATACACATGTATATACATACGTCCACACACGCAAATACACATACCTACACAGCTTTCCATGGTTTACCCCAGACGCCCCACATGCCCTGATTCCATCCACGAACAGCACGTCAACCCTGGTACACCACATCGCTCCAATTCACTCTATTCCTTGCCCTCCTTTCACCCTCCTGCATGTTCAGGCCCCGATCACACAAAATCTTTTTCACTCCATCTTTCCACCTCCAATTTGGTCTCCCTCTTCTCCTCGTTCCCTCCACCTCCGACGCATATATCCTCTTGGTCAATCTTTCCTCACTCATTCTCTCCATGTGCCCAAACCATTTCAAAACACCCTCTTCTGCTCTCTCAACCATGATCTTTTTATTTCCACACATCTCTCTCACCCTTACGTTACTTACTCGATCAAACCACCTCACACCACACATTGTCCTCAAACATCTCATTTCCAGCACATCCATCCTCCTGCGCACAACTCTATCCATAGCCCACGCCTTGCAACCATACAACATTGTTGGAACCACTATTCCTTCAAACATAGCCATTTTTGCTTTCCGAGATAATGTTCTCGACTTCCACACATTCTTCAAGGCTCCCAGAATTTTCGCCCCCTCCCCCACCCTATGATCCACTTCCGCTTCCATGGTTCCATCCGCTGCCAGATCCACTCCCATATATCTAAAACACTTCACTTCCTCCAGTTTTTCTCCATTCAAACTCACCTCCCAATTGAATTGACCCTCAACCCTACTGTACCTAATAAACTTGCTCTTATTCACATTTACTCTTAACTTTCTTCTTTCACACACTTTACCAAAGTCAGTCACCAGCTTCTGCAGTTTCTCACATGAATCAGCCACCAGCGCTGTATCATCAGCGAACAACAACTGACTCACTTCCCAAGCTCTCTCATCCACAACAGACTTCATACTTGCCCCTCTTTACAAAACTCTTGCATTCACCTCCCTAACAACCCCATCCATAAACAAATTAAACAACCATGGAGACATCACACACCCCTGCCGCAAACCTACATTCACTAAGAACCAATCACATTCCTCTCTTCCTACACGTACACATGCCTTACATCCTCGATAAAAACTTTTCACTGCTTCTAACAACTTGCCTCCCACACCATATATTCTTAATACCTTCCACAGAGCATCTCTATTAACTCTATCATATGCCTTCTCCAGATCCATAAATTCTACATACAAATCCATTTGCTTTTCTAAGTATTTCTCACATACATTCTTCAAAGCAAACACCTGATCCACACATCCTCTACCACTTCTGAAACCATACTGCTCTTCCCTAATCTGATGCTCTGTACATGCCTTCACCCTCTCAATCAATACCCTCCCATATAATTTACCAGGAATACTCAACAAACTTTTTTTTTTTTTTTTTTGCTTTGTCGCTGTCTCCTGCGTTTGCGAGGTAGCGCAAGGAAACAGACGAAAGAAATGGCCCAACCCACCCCCATACACATGTATATACATACGTCCACACACGCAAATACACATACCTACACAGCTTTCCATGGTTTACCCCAGACGCCCCACATGCCCTGATTCCATCCACGAACAGCACGTCAACCCTGGTACACCACATCGCTCCAATTCACTCTATTCCTTGCCCTCCTTTCACCCTCCTGCATGTTCAGGCCCCGATCACACAAAATCTTTTTCACTCCATCTTTCCACCTCCAATTTGGTCTCCCTCTTCTCCTCGTTCCCTCCACCTCCGACGCATATATCCTCTTGGTCAATCTTTCCTCACTCATTCTCTCCATGTGCCCAAACCATTTCAAAACACCCTCTTCTGCTCTCTCAACCATGATCTTTTTATTTCCACACATCTCTCTCACCCTTACGTTACTTACTCGATCAAACCACCTCACACCACACATTGTCCTCAAACATCTCATTTCCAGCACATCCATCCTCCTGCGCACAACTCTATCCATAGCCCACGCCTTGCAACCATACAACATTGTTGGAACCACTATTCCTTCAAACATAGCCATTTTTGCTTTCCGAGATAATGTTCTTGACTTCCACACATTCTTCAAGGCTCCCAGAATTTTCGCCCCCTCCCCCACCCTATGATCCACTTCCGCTTCCATGGTTCCATCCGCTGCCAGATCCACTCCCATATATCTAAAACACTTCACTTCCTCCAGTTTTTCTCCATTCAAACTCACCTCCCAATTGAATTGACCCTCAACCCTACTGTACCTAATAAACTTGCTCTTATTCACATTTACTCTTAACTTTCTTCTTTCACACACTCTACCAAACTCAGTCACCAGCTTTTCCAGTTTCTCACATGAATCAGCCACCAGCGCTGTATCATCAGCGAACAACAACTGACTCACTTCCCAAGCTCTCTCATCCCCAACAGACTTCATACTTGCCCCTCTTTCAAAAACTCTTGCATTCACCTCCCTAACAACCTCATCCATAAACAAATTAAACAACCATGGAGACCACACACCCTTGCCGCAAACCTACATTCACTGAGAACCAATCACTTTCCTCTCTTCCTACACGTACACATGCCTTACATCCTCGATAAAAACTTTTCACTGCTTCTAACAACTTGCCTCCCACACCATATATTCTTAATACCTTCCACAGAGCATCTCTATCAACTCTATCATATGCCTTCTCCAGATCCATAAATGCTACATACAAATCCATTTGCTTTTCTAAGTATTTCTCACATACATTCTTCAAAGCAAACACCTGATCCACACATCCTCTACCACTTCTGAAACCACACTGCTCTTCCCCAATCTGATGCTCTGTACATGCCTTCACCCTCTCAATCACTACCCTCCCATATAATTTACCAGGAATACTCAACAAACTTATACCTCTGTAATTTGAGCACTCACTCTTATCCCCTTTGCCTTTGTACAATGGCACTATGCACGCATTCTGCCAATCCTCAGGCACCTCACCATGAGTCATACATACATTAAATAACCTTAACAACCAGTCAACAATACAGTCACCCCCTTTTTTAATAAATTCCACTGCAATACCATCCAAACCTGCTGCCTTGCCGGCTTCCATCTTCCGCAAAGCTTTTACTACCTCTTCTCTGTTTACCAAATCATTTTCCCTAACCCTCTCACTTTGCACACCACCTCGACCAAAACACCCTATATCTGCCACTCTATCATCAAACACATTCAACAAACCTTCAAAATACTCACTCCATCTCCTTCTCACATCACCACTACTTGTTATCACCTCCCCATTTGCGCCCTTCACTGAAGTTCCCATTTGCTCCCTTGTCTTACGCACTTTATTTACCTCCTTCCAGAACATCTTTTTATTCTCCCTAAAATTTAATGATACTCTCTCACCCCAACTCTCATTTGCCCTTTTTTTCACCTCTTGCACCTTTCTCTTGACCTCCTGTCTCTTTCTTTTATACATCTCCCACTCAATTGCATTTTTTCCCTGCAAAAATCGTCCAAATGCCTCTCTCTTCTCTTTCACTAATACTCTTACTTCTTCATCCCACCACTCACTACCCTTTCTAATCAACCCACCTCCCACTCTTCTCATGCCACAAGCATCTTTTGCGCAATCCATCACTGATTTCCTAAATACATCCCATTCCTCCCCCACTCCCCTTACTTCCATTGTTCTCACCTTTTTCCATTCTGTACTCAGTCTCTCCTGGTACTTCCTCACACAAGTCTCCTTCCCAAGCTCACTTACTCTCACCACCCTCTTCACCCCAACATTCACTTATACCTCTGTAATTTGAGCACTCACTCTTATCCCCTTTGCCTTTGTACAATGGCACTATGCACGCATTCCGCCAATCCTCAGGCACCTCACCGTGAGTCATACATACATTAAATAACCTTACCAACCAGTCAATAATACAGTCACCCCCTTTTTTAATAAATTCCACTGCAATACCATTCAAACCTGCTGCCTTGCCGGCTTTCATCTTCCGCAAAGCTTTTACTACCTCTTCTCTGTTTACCAAATCATTTTCCCTAACCCTCTCACTTTGCACACCACCTCGACCAAAACACCCTATATCTGTCACTCTATCATCAAACACATTCAACAAACCTTCAAAATACTCACTCCATCTCCTTCTCACATCACCAATACAGCGACAAAGCAAAATAAATAATAAATATAAATATATTATTAAATAACATATATTTACTCAAGATGCTTCACATGCCCTGGTTCAATCCATTGACAGCATGTCGAACCCGGTATACCACAGCATTCCAATTCACTCTATTCCTTGCACGCCTTTCACCCTCCTGCATGTTCAGGCCCCGATCACTCAAAATCTTTTTCACTCCATCTTTCCACCTAAAATTTGGTCTCCCACTTCTCCTCGTTCCCTCCACCTCTGACACATATATCCTCTTGGTCAATCTTTCCTCACTCATTCTCTCCATGTGACCAAACCATTTCAAAACACCCTCTTCTGCTCTCTCAACCACACTCTTTTTATTACCACACATCTCTCTTACCCTTACATTACTTACTCGATCAAACCACCTCACACCACATACTGTCCTCAAACATCTCATTTCCAGTACATTCACCCTCCTGCGCACAACTCTATCCATAGCCCACTCCTCGCAACCATACAACACTGTTGAAACCACTATTCCTTCAAACATACCCATTTTTGCTTTCCGAGATAATGTTCTCGACTTCCAAACATTCTTCAAGGCTCCCAGAATTTTCGCTCCCTCCCCCACCCTATGATTCACTTCCGCTTCCATGGTTCCATCCGCTGCCAAATCCACTCCCAGGCATCTAAAACACTTCACTTCCTCCAGTTTTTCTCCATTCAAACTTACCGCCCAATTGACTTGACCCTCAACCCTACTGTACCTAATAACCTTACTCTTATTCACATCTACTCTCAACTTTCTTCTTTCACACACTTTACCAAACTCAGTCACCAGCTTCTGCAGTTTCTCACATGAATCAGCCACCAGCGCTGTATCATCACTGAACAACAACTGACTCACTTTCCAAGCTCTCTCATCCACAACAGACTGCATACTTGCCCCTCTTTCAAAAACTCTTGCATTCACCTCCCTAACAACCTCATCCATAAACAAATTAAACAACCATGGAGACATCACACACCCCTGCCGCAGCAAACTTACACTCACTGAGACCCAATCACTTTCCTCTCTTCCTACACGTACACATGCCTTACATCCTCGATAAAAACTTTTCACTGCTTCTAACAACTTGCGTCCCACACCACATATTCTTAATACCTTCCACAGAGCATCTCTATCATCTCTATCATATGCCTTCTCCACATCCATAAATGCTACATACAAATCCATTTGCTTTTCTAAGTATTTCTCACATACATTCTTCAAAGCAAACACCTGATCCACACATTCTCTACCCCTTCTGAAACCACACTGCTCTTCCCCTGTCCGATGCTCTGTACATGCCTTCACCCTCTCAATCAATACCCTCCCATATAATTTACCAGGAATACTCAACAAACTTATACCTCTGTAATTTGAGCACTCACTCTTATCCCCTTTGCCTTTGTACAATGGCACTATGCAAGCATTCCACCAATCCTCAGGCACCTCACCATGAGTCGTACATACATTAAATAACCTTACCAACCAGTCAACAATACAGTCACCCCCTTTTTTAATAAATTCCACTGCAATACCATCCAAACCTGCTGTCTTGCCGGCTTTCATCTTCCACAAAGCTTTTACTACCTCTTCTCTGTTTACCAAATCATTTTCCCTAACCCTCTCACTCTGCTCACCACCTCGACCAAAACACCCTATATCTGCCACTCTATCATCAAACACATTCAACAAACCTTCAAAATACTCATTCCATCTTCTCACATCACCACTACTTGTTATCACCTCCCCATTAGCCCCCTCCACTGAAGTTCCCATTTGTTCCTTTGTTTTACGCACTTTATTTACCTCCTTCCAAAACATCTTTTTGTTCTCCCTAAAATTTAATGATACTCTCTCACCCCAACTCTCATTTGCCCTCTTTTTCACCTCTTGCACCTTTCTCTTGGCCTACTGCCTCTTTCTCTTATACATATCCCACTCATTTGCATTATTTCCCTGCAAAAATCATCCAAATGTCTCTTTCTTCTCTTTCACTAATAATCTTACTTCTTCATCCCACCACTCACTACCCTTTCTAATCTGCCCACTTCCCACACTTCTCATGCCACAAGCATCTTTTGCACAAGCCATCACTGATTCCCTAAATACATCCCATTCCTCCCCCACTCCCCTTACCTCCTTTGTTCTCACCTTCTTCCATTCTGTATTCAGTCTCTCCTGGTACTTCCTCACACAAGTCTCCTTCCCAAGCTCACTTACTTTCACCACTCTCTTCACCCAAACATTCTCTCTTCTCTTCTGAAAACCTCTACAAATCTTCACCTTAGCCTCCACAAGATAATGATCAGACATCCCTCCAGTTGCACCTCTCAGCACATTAACATCCAAAAGTCTCTCTTTCGCACGCCTATCAATTAACACGTAATCCAATAACGCTCTGGCCATCTCTCCTACTTACATACGTATACTTATGTATATCTCCCTTTTTAAACCAGGTATTCCCAATCATCAGTCCTTTTTCAGCACAGAAATCTACAAGCTCTTCACCATTTCCATTTACAACACTGAACACCCCATATATACCAATTATTCCCTCAACTGCCACATTACTCACCTTTGCATTCAAATTACCCATCACTATAACCCGGTCTCATGCATCAAAGCCACTAACACACTCATTCAGCTGCTCCCAAAACACTTGCCTCTCATGATCTTTCTTCTCATGCCCAGGTGCATATGCACCAATAATCACCCATCTCTCTCCATCAACTTTCAGTTTTACCCATATCAATCTAGAGTTTACTTTCTTACACTCTATCACATACTCCCACCACTCCTGTTTCAGAAGTAGTGCTAAACCTTCCCTTGCTCTTGTCCTCTCACTAACCCCTGACTTTACTCCCTCCTAAGACATTCCCAAACCACTCTTCCCCTTTACCCTTGACCTTTGTTTCACTCAGAGCCAAAACATCCAGGTTCCTTTCCTCAAACATACTACCTATCTCTCCTTTCTTCTCATCTTGGTTACATCCACACACATTAAGACACCCCAATCTGAGCCTTTGAGGAGGATGAGCACTCCACGCGTGACTCCTTCTTCTGCTTCCCCTTTTAGAAAGTTAAAATACAAGGAGGGGAGGGTTTCTAGCCCCCCGCTCCTGTCCCCTCTAGTTGCCTTTTGGAAAGAGGGGCAAGTATGCAATCTGTTGGGGATGAGAGAGCTTGGAAAGTGAGTCAGTTGTTGTTCGCTGATGATACAGCACTGGTGGCTGATTCATGTAAGAAACTGCAGAAGCTGGTGACTGAGTTTGGTAAAGTGTGTGAAAGAAGGAAGTTAAGAGTAAATGTGAATAAGAGCAAGGTTATTAGGTACAGTAGGGTTGAGGGTCAAGACAATTGGGAGGTAAGTTTGAATGGAGAAAAACTGGAGGAAGTAAAGTGTTTTAGATATCTGGGTGTGGGTCTGGCAGCGGATGGAACCATGGAAGCGGAAGTGAATCATAGGGTGGGGGAGGGGGCGAAAATTCTGGGAGCCTTGAAGAATGTTTGGAAGTCGAGAACATTATCTCGAAAGCAAAAATGGCTATGTTTGAAGGAATAGTGGTTCCAACAATGTTGTGTGGCTGCGAGGCGTGGGCTATGGATAGAGTTGTGCGCAGGAGGGTGGATGTGCTAGAAATGAGATGTTTGAGGACAATATGTGGTGTGAGGTGGTTTGATCGAGTAAGTAATGTAAGGGTAAGAGAGATGTGTGGAAGTAAAAAGAGTGTGGTTGAGAGAGCAGAAGAGGGTGTTTTGAAATGGTTTGATCACATAGAGAGGATGAGTGAGGAAAGATTGACAAAGAGGATATATGTGTCAGAGGTGGAGGGAACGAGGAGAAGTGGGAGTCCAAATTGGAGGTGGAAAGATGGAGTGAAAAAGATTTTGAGTGATCGGGGCCTGAACATGCAGGAGGGTGAAAGGTGTGCAAGGAATAGAGTGAATTGGAACGATGTGGTATACCAGGGTCGACGTGCTGTCAATGGATTGAACCAGGGCATGTGAAGCGTTTAGGGTAGACCATGGAAAGTTCTGTGGGGCCTGGATGTGGAAAGGGAGCTGTGGTTTTGGTGCATTATTACATTACAGCTAGAAACTGTGAACGAATGGGGCCTTTGTTGTCTTTTCTAGTGCTACCTCGCACACATGAGGGGGAGGGGGTTGTTATTTCATGTGTGGCGAGGTGGCAATGGGAATGAATAAAGGCAGACAGTATGAATTATGTACATGTGCATATATGTATATGTCTTTGTGTGTATATATATGTGTACATTGAGATGTATAGGTATGTATATTTGCATGTGTGGACGTGTATGTATATACATGTGTATGTGGGTGGGTTGGGCCATTCTTTCGTCTGTTTCCTTGCGCTACCTCGCTAACGCGGGAGACAGCGACACAGCAAAATAAATGAATAAATAATAAATACCTTTTTTTCTTATTCATTTGCTTTGTCACTGTCTCCTGCATTAGCAAAGCAGTGTAAGAAAACACGAAAGAATGGCCCAACCCACCCACATACACATCTATATACATACATGTCCACACACGCAAATATACATACCTATACATCTCAACGGATACATATATATACACAAAAAGAAATATACATATATACACATGTACATAATTCATGCTGTCTGCCTTTATTCATTCCCATCGCCACCTCGCCACACATGAAATAACAACCCCCTCCCCCCCTCATGTGTGCGAGGTAGCGCTAGAAAAGACAACAAAGGCCCCATTCGTTCACACTCAGTCTCTAGCTGTCATGTAATAATGCACCGAAACCACAGCTCCCTTTCCACATCTAGGCCACAGAACTTTCCATGGTTTACCCAAGATGCTTCACATGCCCTGGTTCAATCCATTGACAGCACATAGACCCCGGTATACCACATCATTCCAATTCACTCTATTCCTTGCACACCTTTCACCCTCCTGCATATTCAGGCCCCGATCACACAAAATCTTTTTCACTCCATCTTTCCACCTCCAATTTGGTCTCCCACTTCTCCTCGTTCCCTCCACCTCTGGCACATATATCCTCTTGGTCAATCTTTCCTCACTCATTCTCTCCATGTGACCAAACCATTTCAAAGCACCCTCTTCTGCTCTCTCAACCACACTCTTTTTGTTTCCATACATCTCTCTTACCCTTACATTACTTACTTGATCAAACCACCTCACACCACATATGGTCCTCAAACATCTCATTTCCAGCACATCCACCCTCCTACGCACAACTCTATCCATAGCCCATGCCTCGCAACCATACAACATTGTTGGAACCACTATTCCTTCAAACATACCCATTTTAGCTTTCCGAAATAATGTTCTCGACTTACACACATCCTTCAAGGCTCCCAGAATTTTCGCCCCTTCCCCCACCCTATGATTCACTTCCGCTTCCATGGTTCCATCCGCTGCCAAAGCCACTCCCAGATATCTAAAACACTTCACTTCCTCCAGTCTTTCTCCATTCAAACTTACCTCCCAACTGACTTGACTCTCAACCCTACTGTACATAATAACCTTGCTCTTATTCACATTTACTCTCAACTTTCTTCTTTCACACACTTTACCAAACTCAGTCACCAGCTTCTGCGATTTCTGATATGAATCAGCAACCAGCGCTGTATCATCACCGAACAACAACTGACTCACTTCCCAAGCTCTCTCATCCACAACAGACTGCATACTTGCCCCTCTTTCCAAAACTCTTGCATTCACCTCCCTAACAACCCCACCCAAAAACAAATTAAACAACCATGGAGACATCACACACCCCTGCCGCAAACCTACATTCACTGAGACCCAATCACTTTCCTCTCTTCTTACCTGTACACATGCCTTACATCCTCGATAAAAACTTTTCACTGCTTCTAATAACTTGCCTCCCACACCATATATTCTTAATACCTTCCACAGAGCATCTCTATTAACTCTATCATATGCCTTCTCCACATCCCTAAATGCTACATACAAATCCATTTGCTTTTCTAAGTATTTCTCACATACATTCTTCAAAGCAAACACCTGATCCACACATCCTCTACCACTTCTGAAACCACACTGCTCTTCCCCAATCTGATGCTCTGTACATACCTTCACCCTCTCAATCAATACCCTCCCATATAATTTCCAAGGAATACTGAACAAACCTATACCTCAGTAATTTGAGCACTCACCTTTGTCCCCTTTGCCTTTGTAAAATGGCACTATGCAAGCATTCCGCCAATCCAACACACTCATTCAGCTGCTCACAAAATACTTGCCTCTCACGATCTTTCTTCTCATGCCCAGGTGCATATGCACCAATAATCACCCATCTCTCTCCATCAACTTTCAGTTTTACCCATATCAATCTAGAGTTTACTTTCTTACACTCTATCACATACTCCCACCACTCCTGTTTCAGGAGTAGTGCTACTCCTTCCCTTGCTCTTGTCCTCTCACTAACCCCTGACTTTACTCCCTCCCAAGACATTCCCAAACCACTCTTCCCCTTTACCCTTGAGCTTCATTTCACTCATAGAGCCAAAACATCCAGGTTCCTTTCCTCAAACATACTACCTATCTCTCCTTTTTTCTCATCTTGGTTACATCCACACACATTTAGACACCCCAATCTGAGCCTTCGAGGAGGATGAGCACTCCCGGCGTGACTCCTTCCTCTGTTTCCCCTTTTAGAAAGTTAAAATACAAGGAGGGGAGGGTTTCTAGCCCCCCCGCTCCCGTCCCCTTTAGTCGCCTTCTACAACACATGAGGAATGCGTGGGAAATATTCTTTCTCCCCTATCCCCAGGGATAGCAAAACACATACATACTGAAATAACCCAACAAGCACTAAACAACTAATGTCCTAACTCAGTCTTAAACTCCAACACACCAGACACATCCATCAGAAACCACACTCCCAAGACAAACAGGAGTCATACTCGCCCACATAAGCTCTAGACATCACCTATTGCTATACCACTGCAAACACCATTTCAACATATTCCAAGACCCTTTATGTCCATGATACTTTAACGATGCAGATAATTCTGAGCACTTACTACTCAACTGCCCTGCACTCCCTCAACATGAGCAAGCACACAACACAACACTTTTTCACCCATGGTTCTAACCAGTGAATGTGGTCACCTTCCTGAGTGCTGCAAAGCCTCATAAAGGTACCCCTGAAGCAGAAAATAAGTAAATAGTTTTATATTTTGAGTCTGAATGGAGAAAATGTATATGACATTCATCCCCTATACCAATAACATCATCACAAAAGCAACACACAAACAAAGTGCCCTCAGAACACTAACTGGAACCAGATTTGGAAAAAAAAAAAAAATACTAGTATCCTCTATAAACAATTCATCTGTTCTATGCTAAAATCTGCTTCATCTGCCTGGTCTCCCACCATCTCAAAAGCAAATATAACAAAGATGCAAAACACACAAAATAGAGCAGTGAACAATCACTGGCTGCTTAGCAACCACAAATACTTAGCACTGACACAGTGAAACAAAGATCCTCTCAATATAATCCAATCTCAATATGCTCAGCTCTCATTTCTTGGCAAAAGCACTAAACCCCTCCCAACAACTAAACCCCAAACAGAAACAAAAAGCCTAACCCTTCTTCACACTTCAGCAACCTCAACTTACAGATCCTTCCACCCTCAGCAAACTTAACACTGGCACATTACATACACTAAAATAATCCAACAAGGGTACTAAACAACTACCCTCCCAACTCGGTCTTAAACATGACCCCACTAGGTGATCCAACCAGCCCAATAAGACATGGGGTTGATTTTCACCCATAAGTTGCATCCATACACATAACCCTGAGATGAAAATAGTCTCTATGAAAAGAAAAAAGAAAAACCCCATGATTAAGGTAAGGGAGCCTATTGTCTATCAAAATGATAACCAAGGTCAATGAGGAGCAGACTCCTAATGGCAAAAGCCTGACTGGCTGACATTCAATCTAGGACTCTGAATCAGTATAATCTCTGGGACAACATCATTTTAGTCTCTTCCTATGAGTATCCCCCCCCCACCCTGCACATACACACACACACACACACACACACACACAAACACACACACATATAAAGGACCCTTACATCTACAGAGCCTCCTCTGCAAAGAACATGAAAAAAAGAGGGAGGAAGAATATGCAACCTATGCAAACACTTGAGGGACTCATGGGTAAAGGTTGTAAGTTGTAATGCTATGCATATACTAAATGACTATACAGTAAACACATACACGTCTTAAGTGGGCAAATAAATTCTCAGCAGTGCTTATGATAAGCACACCAAATGTGCATACACTCTCAGCAGAGTATACGATATGCATATCACATACACATACATGTTCAGCAGTTTCTGAACTATAACAAACCTCAACAATTTCAACAAATAACAATAGCATCCACTGTCCCAGAGAATGAGGTTTATCTATGCTAGGATGAAAAAAAGCTGGCAAATCACAGCAAACCAGCACTGTAACTTGAAGAATAATGAGATGTATCCCTACTGACAAGCATTCCTGAGGAAAGGTTGCTGATTGGTCAGAGAGTAGACCCAGGACAAGCTATGCCAGGCAGCTAAGGAAGTTGAATGGCTTATAGCTTGCTCATTAATTACATAGGGAGCTATGAAGTCTATGGTCCCTGGAGGTCCAAGATATATCTCATGGTTAGTGAGGCAAACTGACCTTGGAAACTAACAGATCATTAACCAAGAAGTGTAAGCTAATACCACACATTGGCAGACCGTGACAATATGGTGGGACTTTGTTAGTATCAAATATCAACTGCTGCATACAATATATTCAGTCATTGGTGGTTGTGTATCCAATATACATGATTATTTATTGGTCTTCTACAGAGCTGCTTGGCCAACTGAATCCTGAGCAGGAATTTCAGAATAAGTGTTCTTGGCTCAAATCTATGTTAAAATCATAACTACTACACAAAATGTGACTATAACAACATTAAAAAGCTTACCTTTGTACCTGATGCATTAAAGGCAATGGCTGCTAATGGACTGTCATGTGCTGGTATCATTGTTTTAGCTTGCTGGGGAAGATAATTATGCAATATTACTATACTGTATATCAACATGAGACATACAAAGAACAGACATTAATCAAAAACTTATGAGAATCTACCCCTTTCAATCTAAAATCTTTATCACACAGACCAAAAACAGGGTATACAGTATATTCTATGGCACAAACCCCTTTCTATCTTTAGCTAAATAAAACACATAACTCAAATGAATAACATCCAAAATCACAAGTTTCCTTAACTTATAAAAAAAAAAGCTCATGAGTGAAAGTTGGGAGAAGATGTCTTCCCTCCTTCTACTGTTACAATGTGAAAAATTTTTGAAGACGTGAGAAATTTTGCAGAAACAGAGGGACTCGGAAGAACTATATGATGTAAGTGACATGTTCTCTGGAAGGTGCTATGAATATACAGAATATGAGGAAATCTACAAGATGCAATGAGGAGTTTTCATTGAAGTGAGAAGGTTTCTATGAAGTGAATGCAGGACAATTCACGCATGTGTTCAGTGTCTTCTGCATTGACCATGCATCTTGTCTTGTCATACAATACACTCAGTCGGTGTTTGTAATACAAAGGATCTTGAACAGCAATAGTTCACTGGGTCCTTTCGAGGAGGCTGTTTGTGACAGTGGAAGATATCAGAAACTCACAGAATAGTGTAGTAAAAGCTAGAGGGTATTCAGATAATTCAAAGAGAATAATCTGCAAATTGTTATTTTTGACTATGGAGGCACAAATGATGAAAGTTGTGGGCATGTAGTGAAGTATCTACCAAGTCTTTTCTTAATGATGCAGAGACGGGCGGTTTCTAGAACACAAAGAAAGTGTACCTCTTACATGCCCAGGGAGTGTAGTTTCAGATGGGTTTATGTCTGATAGGTTTTGTGGAGCTTAAGACTGGGTAGGAAAGGCAGCTGTTTAGTGCTTCTCATTTTCTTACGAAACATTTATTTTGTGCATGTCATATATTGTTGAAGCAAGGTAAGTTTTTCTATCCGTGGGTTTGTGCTTGGTTATGAGTACATTTGGTGGGAGGAGTCTAGTGCTGTTTCAAAACAATAAAATGGCAAAATTAATGAAGTGAGATTCTATTGAATGTGTTTTCTGTTTCATTGTGCAGGTACTGAATATTTGTGGTCGCCAGACAGCCAGCGACAGATCTGAGAGCCTTGTTTTCAGTGGTTTGCAGTTTTGTTATGCTTGCTTTTGACAGGGTGGACGGCCAGGCAGTGGGAGCATAGGTCAGGGTGAAGCAATTGAACTGTTTCTTGAGCATAACAGGAGATTCTTTTCCTTGTCCAAAACTGGTGCCAGTAAGTGTTCTGAGGGTGTTTAGTTATTCAACTGCCTTTGTGTTGATATTTGTGGTGTGCATAATAATGCCATATATGTGCACTGAGTTGACGATGAATTTATGTCTTGTCTGTGATGGAGAATTTCAGCAGAAAAGCAGGCTTTCTTTTTTTTTTTTTTTTTTTGTGAACCAATTTCATAATTGTGTGACAGAGAAAGCACTGCTCCCTAGCGCAATGGAGAGAGCATTGCACCCTAGGGCACCCCCTTGTAGAGTTTCAGGGTTGTGTAGGTGAAGCCTTTGTGAGTGGCACTAGTTAGCTTGGTGACCAGCTATGAAGCTAATTAAAAACTTTTTGTCATTTTTGTGGAGGGTGGTGTCAAGTACCATCAATCTGAGGATGACATGACCCAAAGCCAAGCTGTGTGGGTGAGAGCAGGCCATTTTGCTTGAATGTTGTGGATCAGTTTTTCAAGGAATCTGGATACTGATGACAGTAATGATTAAGGGTGACAGGAGGATGTGAAGCTGGGTAGCATGAAATTTTACAATGAATACTATAATGGCAAGTTTAGGATTTTGTTGTACCTAAGAGTTAAACCTTTGGCTCACATGTTAAGGTCTGAAAAGGGGAATCCCTCTACTTTAGTTATGGCTGATCTAGGTCATCTGGTATGATATCCAAACATGTAACTGAAATATACAATAATCAGAAGAACCTTTCCTATCTTGATAAAAGTATAATCAACTTTTAAATCCATCCTTACCAAATTTTGAGCATCGAAGATCTGTACTTGACCTATTGTGTTTGATCCTGGATAGGCCAGGAAGCAGTTGTCATTACTAATGGAAAGAGCACAGAGACCCGTAGGATTAGGAGGAGTGTCTCGGATAGTGTGGAGGACCTTCATGTCTCGAATGTTGTGGATGTATAATGACTCTTCTAAGCATACAACCAGTCTCTGTAAAAAACAAATATATCAACAGTTCACAATTAATGCTAAAAATATCTAAAACAAATTGTAACACCTCTGTACAGACATGCATAAGTTATCATATCTAAGATGCAAGAAAAAGTCTACAAAAAATACCTCTCCTTCTTACTCTCTTTCCTTCCTCACATAAAAAATGCTGGCATACTTGTACTCACAAAGACATCTATGAATGCATGTGCTCTCAATGTCATCATCAGTTGATCTAAGTTCTCCTCTTGAAACTATCTTTATGCCAAAAATCTTCATTACTTTTATCATTAATTTGGGGGAACAATTTAAGACTTTTAGCACCGCCTGAGCCAAGTAAAATATAGAACTTAAAATAAGCAAGGGAAATTAGCTATGTCTGCTAGGACAATAATATCTAACACAAAGCCAAAAGTAGTAAAGATTTTGTTTCAAATTCAAATTATAATTATTAGTAGAGCTTTTGTTTCAAATTCAATCCTAATCTGGTGTGGTTTCAATATATCAAGACTAGAGACCACATCCAAAAGGAAAAGACAAGATGGGGAAATGAAGTATATATCACCTCAAAAAAGTTTGAAGATGTTTTGTGAAATTATCAAATTATCAAGATAAAAAGTGCATGCACACACACTCATATATGCATGTGCTCTCATTCTCATCATCAGCTGATCTAAATTCTCCTCATATAATTAGGACATAAGGGTAGATCTGATTAGGGTGATGTTTGCTTTGGAGTCATCTATCCAGGAGGTACTTTGGCAGGCATAATAACTTGAAAAAAAAAGAAAAATGGTAGAATTCAGTGGTTATCATACCTTGTGACAGCCCGTGTGTGTGTGTGTGTGTGTGTGTGTGTGTGTGTGTGTGTGTGTGTGTGTGTGTGTGTGTGTGTGTGTGTAAAGAATACAGCAAAAATAAATTTAGGAAGACTAAATGAGGTGAGAGAACAAAACACCCCCA
The DNA here is from genome assembly GCF_036320965.1 of Panulirus ornatus. Lineage (NCBI taxonomy): Eukaryota > Metazoa > Arthropoda > Malacostraca > Decapoda > Palinuridae > Panulirus > Panulirus ornatus. Next base: position 16,163,654 of record NC_092235.1, read on the forward strand.
CCATCACTGCAGAGAAGGCAGGAATGTTCAGTGATGTCAATGTTACGGTAGAAGTACTACGTATAGTAAAAGACAAAGAATGGCCACATCCATTCTCTAGCTGTCATGTGTAATGCACTGAGACCAGTGCTCCCTATCCACAATCAATCCCCACAAAAGTTTCCATGGTTTACACCAGATGCTTCAAATTCTCTGGTTCAGTCCACTGACAGCACAGTGACCCCAGTATATCACATCATTCCAATTCACTCTATGCCATGCACGCCTTTAACCCTCCTACATGTTCAGGCCCTGATCGCTCAAAATCTTTTTCCCTCTAACTTTCCATCTCCAGTTTGGTATCTCCATTCTCCATTTTCCCTCCACTTCTGACCCATTTATCCTCTTTGTCAACCTTTCCTCACTCATTCTCTCCATATATGCAAACAACTACAGTACACCTTCTACTCTCTAAACCACACTCAAAATTTCTTATTACCACACAACTCTCTTCCCCTTCCATTACATCCTCAAGCAAACCACCTCACACCACATATTGTCTTCAAACATTTCATTTTCAACACATCTGCCCTGTTCTGCACACACTTATCTATATCCCATGCCTCACATACAAGCATTCAAACATACCCATTTTTGCCCTATCAGATGAGGTTCTCTCTTTCCACACATCTTTCCATGCTTCCAAGACCTTTCAACCTTTCCCCACATACTATAATTCACTTCCATGTCCATTCCTAGATATCTAAAACACTTCACGTCCTCCAATTTCTCTCCATTTAAACTTATATTCAAACTAACATGTCCCTCAAACTTGTTAAACCTAAAATCTTGCTTTTATTCACATTCACACCCACTTCTTTCCCACACTTCTGAACTCAGTCACCAACTTCTGCAATTTTTCACTAGAATCCACCATCAGTGCTTTATCATCAGCAAACTACAAGTGACTCACTTCCCAGGCTCTCTCATGTCCCCACAGACTCCAAACTTGCCCCTCTCTCTTAAACTCCTGTATTACCTCAAGGTTCTGGAAAAGATTATTAGAAAGCAAGACGATAACTTTCAGTTGAGGAGGAATTTCCTTCGTGAAAGACAGCAAAGTTTTAGGGAGAGAAGGTCATCTTTTACTACAGTTTTATGAGTGTGAACCTAGTCATGGACAAAGGGGAAGGCTTGGCACACTGTCTGAATCTGAAATGCAAGAAGGCATTTGATTCTGTCATACAAGAGGCTGATTACAAAGCTCAATCACCAAGCAGGAATAAGGGAGAAGTCCTCCATTAGATAGATTATCTCAGTGAAACAAAGGACATGTCAGAGGAACCTTTTCCAAATAGTTTCAGGTGACCAGTAGAATGTCACAGGGTGTACTTCTGGGACCATTACACTTCTTGATCTATAGTAATGACTTCCCTGAAGGTTAGCAATCCTACCTAAATATGTATGAAGATAATGCAAAGGTCATGAAAGAAGTGAAAAGTGAGGAGGATTGCATCAGTTGACAAGGGGACCTATATAGTCTCCAAAGTTGGTATGAAACATGGATGATGAAATTCAACCTTAGCAATGTAATGAGGATGGCACAAAGTAAAAGATGGCTTCAATAAGATTATTACGAAGACAGAAATATGCTTCAAGACTGTGTGTGTGAGAGGGCAGTAGTCATCATCACTAACCTGTTACTAGAGTCCCATCCCAGATGAATAGATGAGAAGACAAACTGTATGCTGGCAAATATCAAAATAGCTTCAGAGAATATAAAGAATTATCAAGCAAGCTATTCACATAATACATAAGGCACCTAAATAAGCACAAAGAACTCATGGAGAAAGTCCAATAGAGGGAACAGAGATGGTACTAGACTGAAGAGCTAAGCTACTGGGAAATGCCAGAGGCTTGAAATTTACAACCTTGGAAAGGAGGAAACTGAGGGGTGATCTCATCATGACCTTTATGTTTTTGAGAGATCGAAAAATTGGACAGTACTTTGAGAGATAGAGGGAGAGAGCGACAAGGGAACATAATATAAAACTAAGTTAGCAACTTGTATACAAGGATGTAAAGAAAAGCTTTAATAGCATAAGAGTGGTGAATGAAAGGAACAGACTGACTGAGGACATCGTTACTGCATACAGCATATGTAAATTCAAGAGGTTGTATGACAGAAGAGAGTGCTAAAGAGATGGTACCCCACATGTGTAAAGCTCCCTCCCCATACAAATAGGTAATTTCAAATAATTAGTCATTTGTGTAATGTAACAGCCTTTGTTCATAACTCAAATGAAGAAAAAAAAAGGTTGATGAGTTTACTTACCGCACGATTTAGTTTAACAGCCAAGATGGTGTTGGGGTAACTGTAGTTACATATTTCAGAATTTTTCTTGAAGTGACAAACTTTTAACTTCCGTGGTGAAGATAAACTGACTACTGCCACCAAGCTGCTTGAGAAGAGCCGCTCAACTATACAGGTGTCTTCATTCACTTTCATAAAAAGTAAAAAAATTATGAGCCATTATAATCGGGATATGCAAACATACACATACAAATGCCTGACTGATCTCTTGCATCAAGAGCAGCATAGAAAATAAATGACTTATTCTCATGATGCACTGACATGAAGTGAAATTTTTTTGTTCTTTTTATACCCAGTCAATCATTTCCCATATTTGGAACCTAACAGAACATATAAAACCTTAACTAAATTCTTCAACCACTAAGGGTAACTACACAAAGATGCGGCATCATTATTCTTCAATGCTTTTGTATAGAATTCTGCATGGTGATTTGGTATGAAAGAGATGAAGCACTTGTCATCTACTTAATCATAAGAAAAATGTTAAGTTCTGAAAACAATCAGTGTCCTTCAAGCAAATATACCTAGAAAAAAGGATGAGGAAAAGTAAAACAAGAACTAGTGCCATAAATACAGGTATGACTACACCTTTTCTTGTGGGGGATAGATGGGATAGTATGAATGAGGATCACAGAAAAATACCATTAATCAGATAATGTATACAACGATGAAGATTTTTTTCTTAATGACAAAAATATGCATTTACCACTCATTCACACAATCAATACTTTCTCCTTTTGTTACATACTTCATTTTAATGCTTCACTATCATAGTAATCATTTATGCCTTCACCAAAGGACTGCCTTACCTGCTTCTTGTAACCTGATCTATGCACAATTTGATAGTTGCATGCTTCCTTACTATCATGCATGCCGGACGCTAATATTTCAACCATAAGACATCAACTTTCACAGATTAATGTCTTGTCTTTCATACAAGAATATGTGGAAGCAAAGAGAGACCAGAGTATTTGCAAATAATTCAGCATGCATCAACACATTTTACCTCTAAAGAAGTCAAGGAAAGAAAATGTGAATGACTGCATCCCACAACACCTATTTTTCTTTTTTCCGCTAAAAAATATACATTCTACTTATGGTTAGGCCTGCTATCACCAAAAACATCAACAAGCACATTAAACCATCAGAATGCCAACCAGATCATGAATCAGAGAACAAGATTTTGTTTAACAAAATCCTTAAGGCAAGCCAGGAGCTCTGGGTGCATGTGCCCTGGACTACATGACAAGTAAGAGCACAGAGGAAGAGGTAAACTAAAGTAGAAAAAGGTTAGACTAGCTATTTTTCTCTGTATACAAGAGGTGGGCCCAAAAAATGTTTCACTTTAATTCCTGCCCTGAATATCCAAAAATCATTATCAAGGGAAAACAAATTTGGTCTTAAAAAAAAAAAAGTGGAGAAACCCAACCTTAGGTGCTCCTGAAAACATGGTGTTTTATATCAATTCTTACTTTTCTTCATATGAAAAGCATGGCCCTACCAGGGATATACATTGTTCCCGCCCAACACAGGACCCTGGTTCCCTACTGCTTCATGACATAGCAATGGTCGAGTCATGGGGGAGCCATGTTAATTGGCTAAATCATTCCAACCCAACCATCATGAAATTTGGGATGATCTTCATCCAAAGGTAACTCCCACTTGCTTCTCACCCTTTGAAAAACACAGCTTCAGTGAAATATGTAAGTTTCCTATCTCCTTGATCAAGCTACAGGAGCCTCATCTAACAAAATGCCAATTATGGTTAATTAGGCAGAACCCAACTAGCACAGGATTGAATGACTCTTACCGAATTCCAGTTAGCATAAACCAGGGCATGAATCAATGTCATTACTCCCAGATGTACTATTTGAATCCATACTCCTGTATGCTCTTCCTGTTCTGGGCTTATTTACATAACTGGTCAAACCTGTCCACACCACCCATATACTTACTGTACAACACTTGAATACTTAGTTTATAAACCTTTCTATTTCCTTGTTCTATACTTTACCCCAACTTTGGTTATTCCTGACTTCCAATACTTTGTACAGTCATCATAAGAAAGTATGGGTGGTATCAGCTGAGATTTATTCCCAGTTGAAGTTAAGAGTCTTGCCCATTGATGGAAGCCCATACAGAGTTCATCTGACCATTCTCTACTTAGGTAAGACGTGAACAGGATTGCAGGGCAAGGAAACATTTTCAAATGCCATGGAGAAGATCTAACATATCTGACTATAGATGAACACTGTGGCAAGAGGGTCAAAGAAATGGGGTATCACAAAATAAAAACAGCTTCACTTCAAGAAAACTAGCTGCTGTATATGATGATAATTTGGGAAGATGAAATGGGAAGCCCCTGGTGAATGGGAAGAACTGAAAGAGTAGTTTGAAAGAAGCGTTCATGGTGGAATGCTTGTATCATCTTTGATGCAGGTATGTGAAACCTTGCTTTCTTCTTGAGGACAAAACAGAGAAAGGGAAGGGAACACTTATGAAACACAGTTGATATTAAGAAAACACAATAAAGAATGAAGGCATCTGTCTAGCTCCTCAGAGGTCTTCCTCTTTTTATACTTTCAAGTACACTGTTGACTTCTTGTCAAACATCACCATCCAAGTGTCCTAAATGGCCAAACCATTTGCAAACCTTAAAAGTATTATATACAACATTAAATTCATTATCTAGAGCCCATGATTTCAAAGACACTGGTCAGAATCAAATTTGTCATAAACACTCCTGGTTAGGTTTCACTTTCATTAAGCACAAGAAGAGCAAAAGGGAGATCACAATAGTGCCATGACATTTTAGTGCCTTAAAAGAATGACCTACACACCCTTCAGCAAATAACAGTACAGTATGTGGTTTATGTGATGTACCTTATAACTACAAGCTGAAAACAGCATCACTTTTGTAAAGTTGTGGTTCTGCATTCATACCTATGAAAGTCTTCATTATTTTCTTTCATACATATTCACCATTTCCTGCACTGGCAAGGTAGCATTAAGAACAGAGGACTGAGCCTTAGAGGAAACATCCTCACTTGGCCCCCTTCTCTGTCCCTTCTTTTGGAAAATTAAAAACGGGAGGGGAGGATTTCCACCCCCCAGTCTGTCACCTTTTAGTCACCTTCTATGACATAGAGGAAATATATGGGAAGTATTCTTTCTCCCCTATCCCCGGGGATAGTCTTCCTATGGTGGTACTTATCATTCAACTTTGAGTAATCTATTCTGTGTGTATATGTTAAAATCACAAGGGTGTGTTTCTTGTCACTGTAGGATCTTTATCATAATCCATACACAAAAAGTGGTGACAGTGAAATAACCTCTTATTGTTACTACACTTGAAATACTATAAAAACAGCTAAAACAAGACAGACAGATTATCATGAACCACAAATAAAAAGAACCTAAAGTACATAAGGAAATACATCTTATTCTGTATATGATGCTTCTGCAAACAGTACACAATTAAGAAAAAACATACAAGCATTTTCTGAGGTGTATTCATAAGCATCCCACACTAATATAAAGCTGACCTTAGCCTGTGACTGTAAATATACACTTGTTTCAGCCAATACCTAATCAGTTTAAAAGCTGTCAGGAAAATACTAAGCAATTGATGAAAATGAAGTATAACAATGATTTCTTCATGTATCACGATAAAAAGTTGTTACTGCATGCATGCACCTACATATGCCATTCCTAGATCACTCTTAAGTTCAAAACATTGGCCAAAAGAATGTGTGTATTTACCTCAAATGAACTCCAGTGCTGAGATACTAAACTAAACATTTTGATGTGTATGAAATAGTACTACATCTACTCAACACTTCAAACTATGGGAAAGTTCTATCTTGATATAATCAGCAGTTTTATTTCCACAGCCCAAACAAAAATGGCAAAAATAACAATAGAGACAGAAGCTCACTCCACACCTACACAAACAGGATTCACTTGACAGGGATGATCATCATAGAAGTGTTCAATGTCAATCTAAAGAGAATTTTCAACGTGGTGTGCAGAAACAAAAATTATATCACAAGTTTGTACACAAACCATTAAAGGAATACTATCAGCAGTATCATATACCATGACAGGGGTCTAAGATTGTCTTGTACACAAAAATTGCTCTGCTTCATAAAGCTTGATGTAACATCAGAATCAGTAAATATCACCAAACGTAGAATCTCAAAATACTGAAAACAGCAAAGTGGTCTATGTATCAACTTATAAATCAATAATATCTACCGGACATGCTTCCTCCCATATACATCCCATGCTGCATCTCCTCCATGCATCATATCACTCAATATTCCCCTTTCAACAAATGAAAATTAAGAGATACTCACCATTATCACAAATCTGCTCAACTTTATCAACTGTGTTCAGAGAAAACAACTTATAGCCTATCTTTGTGCCAACTCCAAGCGACCTGAAAAATATGATGAAAAGTTTTATTTAGTTTTCATCCTACCAGCAGTTCACATTTTTCAGCTGCAATACTTGCTACAATCAAGAATATTCCTATGATAAATACTACAATGAAATACAGTTCAAAAGACAAGGGTTGGTCATCATTTACATATGAGAAGGACTGACAAGCATTCCTTGTTTGTTTTTCTATGTCAAGTTGATAGTCCTCCAGGTCTGTTATGGAGGAGACTGATTTTTTTTCAGCTTAATCTTAAAACAGCAGATTTCAAATATGACATGTAGTTTTATAGTATTCTCAAAGAACATCTTTTCACTGAATGGGGGAGGAATGGGATGTATTTAGGGAAGCAGTGATGGCTTGCACAAAAGATGCTTGTGGCATGAGAAGCGTGGGAGGTGGGCAGATTAGAAAGGGTAGTGAGTGGTGGGATGAAGAAGTAAGATTGTTAATGAAAGAGAAGAGAGAGGCATTTGAACGATTTTTGCAGGGAAATAATGCAAATGACTGGGAGATGTATAAAAGAAAGAAGCAGGAGGTCAAGAGAAAGGTGCAAGAGGTGAAAAAGGGCAAATGAGAGCTGGGGTGAGAGAGTATCATTTAATTTTAGGGAGAATAAAAAGATGTTTTGGAAGGAGGTAAATAAAGTGCATAAGACTAGGGAACAAATGGGAACTTCAGTGAAGGGGGGTAATGGGGAGGTGATAACAAGTAGTGGTGATGTGAGAAGGAGATGGAGTGAGTAATTTGAAGGTTTGTTGAATGTGTTTGATGATAGAGTGGCAGATGCAGGGTGCTTTTGGTTGAGGTGGTGTGCAAAGTGAGAGGGTTAGGGAAAATGATTTGGAAAGTAGAGAAGAGGTAGTAAAAGCTTTGCGGAAGATGAAAGCCGGCAAAGGCAGTGGGTTTGGATGGTATTGCAGTGGAATTTATTAAAAAAGGGGGGTGACTGTATTCTTGACTGGTTGGTAAGGTTATTTAAAGTATGTATAACTCATGGTGAGGTGCCTGAGGATTGGCAGAATGCTTGCATAGTGCCATTGTACAAAGGCAAAGGGGACAAAGGTGAGTGCTCAAATTACAGAGGTATAAGTTTGTTGAGTATTCCTGGTAAATTATATGGGAGGGTATTGATTGAGAGGGTGAAGGCGTGTACAGAGCATCAGATTGGGGAAGAGCAGTGTGGTTTTAGAAGTGGTAGAGGATGTGTGGATCAGGTGTTTGCTTTGAAGAATGTATGTGAGAAATACTTAGAAAAGCAAATGGATTTGTATGTAGCATTTATGGACCTGGAGAAGGCATAGGATAGAGTTGATAGAGATGCTCTGTGGAAGGTATTGAGAATATATGGTGTGGGAGGCAAGTTGTTCGAAGCAGTGAAAAGTTTTTATCGAGGATGTAAGGCATGTGTACGTGTAGGAAGAGAGGAAAGTGATTGGTTCTCAGTGAATGTTGGTTTGCGGCAGGGGTGTGTGATGTCTCCATGGTTGTTTAATTTGTTTATGGATGAGGTTGTTAGGGAGGTGAATGCAAGAGTTTTGGAAAGGGGGGCAAGTATGCAGTCTGTTGTGGATGAGAGAGCTTTGGAAGTGAGTCAGTTGTTGTTCGCTGATGATACAGCGCTGGTGGCTGATTCATGTGAGAAACTGCAGAAGCTGGTGACTGAGTTTGGTAAAGTGTGTGAAAGAAGAAAGCTGAGAGTAAATGTGAATAAGAGCAAGGTTATTAGGTACAGTAGGGTTGAGGGTCAAGTCAATTGGGAGATAAGTTTGAATGGAGAAAAACTGGAGGAAATGAAGTGTTTTAGATATCTGGGAGTGGATTTGGCAGCGGATGGACCCATGGAAGCGGAAGTGAATCAGTGTGGGGGAGGGGGCGAAAGTTCTGGGAGCATTGAAGAATGTGTGGAAGTCGAGAACATTATCTCGGAAAGCAAAAATGGGTATGTTTGAAGGAACAGTGGTTCCAACAATGTTGTATGGTTGTGAGGCGTAGGCTATGGATAGAGTTGTGGGGAGGAGGGTGGATGTGCTGGAAATGAGATGTTTGAGGACAATATTTGGTGTGGGGGGGTTTGATCGAGTAAGTAATAATAGGGTAAGAGAGATGTGTAGTAATAAAAAGAGTGTGGTTGAGAGAGCAGAAGAGGGTGCTTTGAAATGGTTTGGTCACATGGAGAGAATGAGGAGGAAAGATTGACAAAGAGGATATATGTGTTAGAGGTGGAGGGAACGAGAAGTGGGAGACCAAATTAAAGGTGGAAAGATGGAGTGAAAAAGATTTTGAGTGATCAGGGCCTGAACATGCAGGAGGGTGAAAGGTGTGCAAGGAATAGAGTGAATTGGAATGATGTGGTATAACGGGGTCGACGTACTGACAATGGATTGAACCAGGGCGTGTGAAGCGTCTGGGATAAACCATGGAAAGTTTTGTGGGGCCTGGATGTGGAAAGGGAGCTGTGGTTTCGGTGCATTGTACATGAGAGCTAGAGACTGGGTGTGAACGAATGTGGCCTTTGTTGTCTTTTCCTAGCGCTACCTCACGCACACACAGGAGGAGGAGGTTGTCATTTCATGTGTGGCGGGGTGGCGACGGGAATTAATAAAGGCAGCATGAATTACGTACATGTGTATATATGTATTTGTCTGTGTATGTATATACATGTATAAGTTGAAATGTATAGGTATGTATATGTGCGTGTGTGGACGTGTATGTACATACATGTGTATGTGGGTGGGTTGGGCCATTCTTTTGTGTGTTTCCTTGCGCTACCTCGCTAACGCGGGAGACAGCGACATAGTATAATAAATATAAATAATAAATAAATATCATCATACACATACAAAGGAAGGTATTAAGAATATATGGTGTGGGAGGCAAGTTGTTAGAAGCAGTGAAAAGTTTTTATCGAGGATGTAAGGCATGTGTACGTGTAGGAAGAGAGGAAAGTGATTGGTTCTCAGTGAATGTAGGTTTGCGGCAGGGGTGTGTGATGTCTCCATGGTTGTTTAATTTGTTTATGGATGGGGTTGTTAGGGAGGTGAATGCAAGAGTTTTGGAAAGAGGGGCAAGTATGAAGTCTGTTGGGGATGAGAGAGCTTGGGAAGTGAGTCAGTTGTTGTTCGCTGATGATACAGCGCTGGTGGCTGATTCATGTGAGAAACTGCAGAAGCTGGTGAATGAGTTTGGTAAAGTGTGTGAAAGAAGAAAGTTAAGAGTAAATGTGAATAAGAGCAAGGTTATTAGGTACAGTAGGGTTGAGGGTCAATTCAATTGGGAGTTGAGTTTGAATGGAGAAAAACTGGAGGAAGTGAAGAGTTTTAGATATCTGGGAGTGGATCTGGCAGCGGATGGAACCATGGAAGCGGAAGTGGATCATAGGGTGGGGGAGGGGGCGAAAATTCTGGGAGCCTTGAAGAATGTGTGGAAGTCGAGAACATTATCTCAGAAAGCAAAAATGGGTATGTTTGAAGGAATAGTGGTTCCAACAATGTTGTATGGTTGCGAGGCGTGGACTATGGATAGAGTTGTGCGCAGGAGGATGGATGTGCTGGAAATGAGATGTTTGAGGACAATGTGTGGTGTGAGGTGGTTTGATCGAGTAAGCAACGTAAGGGTAAGAGAGATGTGTGGAAATAAAAAGAGCGTGGTTGTGAGAGCAGAAGAGGGTGTTTTGAAATGGTTTGGTCACATGGAGAGAATGAGTGAGGAAAGATTGACCAAGAGGATATATGTGTCGGAGGTGGAGGGAACGAGGAGAAGAGGGAGACCAAACTGGAGGTGGAAAGATGGAGTGAAAAAGATTTTGTGTGATCGGGGCCTGAACATGCAGGAGGGTGAAAGGAGGGCAAAGAATAGAGTGAATTGGAGCGATGTGGTATACCGGGGTTGACGTGCTGTCAGTGGATTGAATCAAGGCATGTGTATAGGGGTGGGTTGGGCCATTTCTTTCGTCTGTTTCCTTGCGCTACCTCGCAAACGCGGGAGACAGCGACAAAGCACAAAAAAAAAAAAAATACAAAGAAGTATACATATATACATATTCATGCTTGCCTTCATCCATTTCTAGTGCTACCCCACCCCACAGGAAACAGCATCACTATCCCATGCTTTAGCAAGGCAGTGCCATGAAAACAGACAAAAAAAGGCCACATTCGTTCACACAAAATGCTTTAAAACAGTAAGGATTTGAACCCAGGACCTTTTGCATGGTAGTTGGGAACACTAACTGCTTGGCTATGATTGCCCCTAAGAGGGGAAATGACTTTGATTACAAGTAAGGTGTTTGGGTCTGGGTGGTGTGAAAAGTGAGTCATAGAGAGTGGTTTGGAGAAGAAATAAAAGGTGGTGAAAGCCTTGCAGAAGATGAAATCTGGCAAAGCAGCAGGAGTGAATAGTACTGCAGTTGAATTTATGAAGAAAAGGGGGTGACTTTGTCACTGATTGGTTGGTAAGGATATTCAATGTATGTGCCTGTGGATTGTCAGAATGCATGTATAGTGCCACTGAATAAAAGCAAAGGGGATAAAAGTGGGTGTTCAAAGTACAGAGGCATAACTTTGGAGAGTATACCTGGTAAACTGTGTGAGAGGGTATTGATTGAAAGGGTGAAGGCAGCTACAGAGCATCAGACTGGGGAGTAGTAGTGTGATTTCAGAAGCAGTAAAAGATGTATGGATCACGTGTCTGCTTTGAAGAATGTGAGAAATACTTAGAAAAAAAGATGGATTTATATGTGGCAGTTATGCATCTGGAGAGGGTGTATGATAGGACTGACAGAGATGTTTTATAGAAGGTCTTAAGATTATATGGTGTAGGAGGTAAGCTACTAGAAGCAGAGAAGTTTTTATCAAGGGTGTAAGGCATGTGTACGAGTAGGAAGAGAGAAAAGTGATTGGTTCCCATGGAAGGTCAGTCTGTGGAATGGGTGTGTGATGTCACCATGGTTGTTTAAGTTGTTTATGGATGGGGTGGTGAGGGAGATAAATGGATAGAATGAGTGACGAAAGGTTGACAAAGAGGGTATATGAGTCAGGTGTGGAGGGAACAAGAAGTGTGAGACCAAAATGGAGTTGGAAGATGGAGTGAAAAAGATTTTGAGTGATCGGGGCCTGAACATACAAGAGTAGGAGAGGCGTGCAAGGAATAGAGTGAATTGGAACAATGTGGCATACTGGGGTCGATGTGCTGTTAATGGACTGAACCAAGGCATGTGAAACATCCGGGGTAAACCATGGAAAGGTCTGTGGGACCTGGATGTATATAGGAAGCTATGTTCTCGGTGCATTACATAACAGCTAGAGATTGAGTGTGAACAAATGTGGCCTTTTTTGTCTGTTTTCCTGGAGCTACCTCGCTGAAGCAGGGGGCAGCGATGCTGTTTCCTGTAGGGAAGAGTGGCACCGGGAATGGATTCAGGAGGAGCAAGTATGAATATGTACATCTGTGTATATGTATATGTTTGTATATGTACATGTACTTTTTTATTTTATGCATATGTATATGTATGGGTGTGTATATATATATATATATATATATATATATATATATATATATATATATAGATAGATTATATCCCTGGGGATAGGGGATTAAGAGTACTTCCCACGTATTCCCTGCGTGTCGTAGAAGGCGACTAAAAGGGGAGGGAGCGGGGGGCTGGAAATCCTCCCCTCCCATACACATGTATATACATACGTCCACACACGCAAATATACATACCTACACAGCTTTCCATGGTTTACCCCAGACGCTTCACATGCCTTGATTCAATCCACTGACAGCACGTCAACCCCAGTATACCACATCGCTCCAATTCACTCTATTCCTTGCCCTCCTTTCACCCTCCTGCATGTTCAGGCCCCGATCACACAAAATCTTTTTTACTCCATCTTTCCACCTCCAATTTGGTCTCCCTCTTCTCCTCGTTCCCTCCACCTCCGACACATATATCCTCTTGGTCAATCTTTCCTCACTCATTCTCTCTATGTGACCAAACCATTTCAAAACACCCTCTTCTGCTCTCTCAACCACGCTCTTTTTACTTCCACACATCTCTTTAATTTTCCAAAAGAAGGAACAGAGGGGGCCAGGTGAGGATATTCCAAAAAAGGCCCAGTCCTCTGTTCTTAACGCTACCTCGCTAACGCGGGAAATGGCGAATAGTTAGAAAGAAAAAGAAGAATATATATTATATTATCATAATTTTTTTATTTTGCTTTGTTGCTGTCTCCCGCGTTAGCGAGGTAGCGCAAGGAAACAGATGAAAGAATGGCCCAACCCGCCCACATACACATCTATATACATACATGTCCACACACGCACAATATACATACCTATACATCTCAATGTATACATATATATACACACACAGACATATACATATATACACATGTACATAATTCATACTGTCTGCCCTTATTTGTTCCCATCGCAACCTCGCCACACATGGAATAACAACCCCTCCCCCTCAAGTGTGTGAGGTAGCACTAGGAAAAACACCAAAGGCCCCATTCGTTCACACTCAGTCTCTAGCTGTCATGTAATAATGCACCGAAACCACAGCTCCCTTTCCACATCCAGGCCCCACACGCTTTGCATGGTTTACCCCAGATGCTTCACATGCCCTGATTCAATCCATTGACAGCACGTCGACCCCGGTATACCACATCGTTCCAATTCACTCTATTCCTTGCACGCCTTTCACCCTCCTGCATGTTCAGGCCCCGATCACACAAAATCTTTTTCACTCCATCCTTCCACCTCCAATTTGGTCTCCCACTTCTCCTCGTTCCCTCCACCTCTGACACATTTATCCTCTTGGTCAATCTTTCCTCACTCATTCTCTCCATGTGCCCAAACCATTTCAAAAGAATGAGTGACGAAATACAAGAGTTTGGTCAGGTGGAAACAAGAATGTACCAATGGTTAAAACATACAAAGTTTTATTCGCTTAACACAAGGAATCAAGATAATCGAACTTCGAAATGTCTTCATGGGTCATGATTTTTCGGCTGAACCCAAGCATGTTACACTCCGGGTTCCATGGTACATCGACTGTATAGGCAAGCAGTCCCATACTCCTAAAATTTATGTAAAACCTTTTACTTTTCCAGCTTCCTCGCTACAGTCAGATGCTTTCCTTGCAAGATCACGGAATGGACTCAAGAGCATATAAATATGTACATCTATATATTGTTTATTTACATTACTTTTTATTTTATCTATTCAACTATGTTACAATATCATATATAAATTATATATTTATTTTTTTATATGCTTTCCTGGTGGTTGTTTTCCCACATTTGCGATGGTAGAAGGACAAGACGAGGGAAGGGGGCTCGCAATCCCCCCTCATACACATGTATATACATACGTCCACACACGCAAATATACATACCTACACAGCTTTCCATGGTTTACCCCAGACGCTTCACATGCCTGATTCAATCCACTGACAGCACGTCAACCCCAGTATACCACATCGATCCAATTCACTCTATTCCTTGCCCTCCTTTCACCCTCTGCATTTAGCCGATAACAAAATCTTTTTACTCCATCTTACTCATATTGGTCTCCTTTCTCTATCCTCATACATATATCTTTGTAATCTTCTACTCATATCTTATTGACCAATTTCAAAACACCTATGCTCTCTCAATCCACGTCTTTTATTTCTCACACTCTTAATTTTCCCAAAAGAAACAACCGTGAATTCCAAAAAACATCCTCTCTAACCTACTCGCACGTCAAATCGAATAGTTAGAAAGAAAAAAAGAGAATATATAACATAACTTTTATTTGTTTGTTGGTCTCCTCTTAGCGAATGGTAGCTCGCAAGAACCATGAAGAATGGCCCAACCTCCCACATACACATTATATACATACACAGTCACACACGCAAATTATCAACTATACATCCAAATGTATACATTTATCTTACCAACATTTATACACATTACAATTCATACTGTTTAGCCCATTTTCCCATAACCTCGCCACACATGGAATAACAACCCCTCCCACTCATGTTATAGCACTTGAAAAACACCAAACCCATTCTTCACATCATCCTCTTCTAATGCACCAACCACGCTCTTTCCCTCCAGCCCACGTTTTGCAGGGTTACCCATCTTCACTCCCTGTCAATCCTGACACACTAACCCTTCCACATCTTTTTCCAAATTCACTCTATTCCTTTTGCCGCCTTTCACCCTCCTGCATGTTCAGGCTCCCACACTCAACATCTTTTTCATCCAATCCTTCACCTCCTTTCCTTTCTCTCACTTCCTCTTCCCACCACTCCAAATCCTCGTCATCTTCCTCACTCATTTCTCATGTCCCAGCAACCATTCACAAACACCCTTCTCTCTCTCAACCATGCTCTTTTTATTTCCACACATCTCTCTTACCCTTACGTTACTTACTCGATCAAACCACCTCACACCACACATTGTCCTCAAACATCTCATTTCCAGCACATCCATCCTCCTGCGCACAACTCTATCCATAGCCCACGCCTCGCAACCATACAACATTGTTGGAACCACTATTCCTTCAAACATACCCATTTTTGCTTTCCAAGATAATGTTCTCGACTTCCAAACGTTCTTCAAGGCTCCCAGAATTTTCGCCCCCTCCCCAACCCTATGTTCCACTTCCGCTTCCATGGTTCCATCCGCTGCCAGATCCACTCCCAGATATCTAAAACACTTTACTTCCTCCAGTTTTTCTCCATTCAAACTTACCTCCCAATTGACTTGACCCTCAACCCTACTGTACCTAATAACCTCGCTCTTATTCACATTTACTCTTAACTTTCTTCTTTCACACACTTTACCAAACTCAGTCATATATATATATATATATTTTTTTTTTGCTTTGTCGCTGTCTCCCACATTTCCGAGGTAGCGCAAGGAAACAGACGAAAGAAATGGCCCAACCCACCCTCATACACATGTATATACATACGTCCACACACGCAAATATACATACCTACACAGCTTTCCATGGTTTACCCCAGACGCTTCACATGCCCTCATTCAATCCACTGACAGCACGTCAACCCCGGTATACCACATCGATCCAATTCACTCTATTCCTTGCCCTCCTTTCACCCTTTCATTTATATATATATATATATATATATATATATATATATATATATATATATATATATATATATATACACATGTATATACATACGTCCACACACGCAAATATACATACCTACACAGCTTTCCATGGTTTACCCCAGACGCTTCACATGCCTTGCTTCAATCCACTGACAGCACGTCAACCCCGGTATACCACATCGCTCCAATTCACTCTATTCCTTGCCCTCCTTTCACCCTCCTGCATGTTCAGGCCCCGATCACACAAAATCTTTTTCACTCCATCTTTCCACCTCCAAAGAGGGAGACCAAATTGGAGGTGGAAAGATGGAGTGAAAAAGATTTTGTGTGATCGGGGCCTGAACATGCAGGAGGGTGAAAGGAGGGCAAGGAATAGAGTGAATTGGAGCGATGTGGTATACCGGGGTTGACGTGCTGTCAGTGGATTGAAGCAAGGCATGTGAAGCGTCTGGGGTAAACCATGGAAAGCTGTGTAGGTATGTATATTTGCGTGTGTGGACGTATGTATATACATGTGTATGGGGGGGGTTGGGCCATTTCTTTCGTCTGTTTCCTTGCGCTACCTCGCAAACGCGGGAGACAGCGACAAAGTATAATAAAAAAAAATAATATACATATATATATATATATATATATATATATATATATATATATATAATATATATATATATATATATATATATTTTTTTGCTTTGTCGCTGTCTCCCGCGTTTGCGAGGTAGCGCAAGGAAACAGACGAAAGAAATGGCCCAACCCACCCCCATACACATGTATATACATACGTCCACACACGCAAATATACATACCTACACAGCTTTCCATGGTTTACCCCAGACGCTTCACATGCCTTGATTCAATCCACTGACAGCACGTAAACCCCGGTATACCACATCGCTCCAATTCACTTTATTCCTTGCCCTCCTTTCACCCTCCTGCATGTTCAGGCCCCAATCACACAAAATCTTTTTCACTCCATCTTTCCACCTCCAATTTGGTCTCCCTCTTCTCCTCGTTCCCTCCACCTCCGACACATATATTCTCTTGGTCAATCTTTCCTCACTCATTCTCTCCATGTGCCTGAACCATTTCAAAACACCCTCTTCTGCTCTCTCAACCACGCTCTTTTTATTTCCACACATCTCTCTTACCCTTACGTTACTTACTCGATCAAACCACCTCACACCACACATTGTCCTCAAACATCTCATTTCCAGCACATCCATCCTCCTGCGCACAACTCTATCCATAGCCCACGCCTCGCAACCATACAACATTGTTGGAACCACTATTCCTTCAAACATACCCATTTTTGCTTTCCGAGATAATGTTCTCGACTTCCACACATTCTTCAAGGCTCCCAGAATTTTCGCCCCCTCCCCCACCCTATGATCCACTTCCGCTTCCATGGTTCCATCCGCTGCCAGATCCACTCCCACATATCTAAAACACTTCACTTCCTCCAGTTTTTCTCCATTCAAACTCACCTCCCAATATATATATATATATATATATATATATATATATATATATATATATATATATATATATATATATATATATTGTCCTTTCCTAGTGCTACCTCGCACACATGAGGGGGGAGGGGGTTGTTATTCCATGTGTGGCGAGGTGGGGATGGGAATAAATAAAGGCAAACAGTATGAATTATGTAAATATGTATATATGTATATGTCTGTGTGCGTATATATTTGTATACATTGAGATGTATAGGTATGTATATTTGCGCGTGTGGACGTGTATGTATATACATGTGTATGTGGGTGGGTTGGGCCATTCTTTCATCTGTTTCCTTGCGCTACCTCGCTAATGCGGGAGACAGTGACAAAGCAAAATAAATAAATATAAATATATATATTGATAGAGATGCTCTGTGGAAGGTATTAAGAGTATATGGTGTAAGAGGTAAGTTGCTATTAGAAGTGGAAAGTTTTTATCGAGGATGTAAGGCATGTGTACTAGTAGGAAGAGAGGAAAGTGATCGGTTCTCAGTGAATGTAGGTTTGCGGCAGGGGTGCATGATATCTCCATGGTTGTTAAATTTGTTTATGGATGGGGTTGTTAGGGAGATGAATGCAAGAGTTTTGGAAAGAGGGGCAAGTATGCAGTCTATTGTGGATGAGAGGGCTTGGGAAGTGAGTCAGTTGGTGTTCGCTGATGATACAGCGCTGGTGGCTAATTTGACTGAGAAACTGCAAAAGCTGGTGACTGTGTTTGGTAAAGTGTGTGAAAAAAGAAAGCTGAGAATAAATGGGAATAAGAGCAAGATTGTTAGGTTCAATAGGGTGGAGGGACAAGTCATTTGGGAGGTAAGTTTGAATGGAGAAAAACTGGAGAAAGTGAAGTGTTTTAGATATCTGGGAGTGGATATAGCAGCGGATGGAACCATGGAAGTGGAAGTGAGTCACAGAGTTGGGGAGGGGGCGAAGATTCTGGGAGCATTGAAGAATGTGTGGAAGGGAGAACGTTATCTCGGAGAGCAAAAATGGGTATGTTTGAAGGAATAGTGGTTCCAACAATGTTATATGGTTGCGAGGCGTGGGCTATAGATAGGGTTGTGCGGAGGAGGGTGAATGTGTTGGAAATGAGATGTTTCAGGACAATATGTGGTGTGAGGTGGTTTGATCGAGTAAGTAATGAAAGGGTAAGAGAGATGTGTGGCAATAAAAAGAGTGTGGTTCAGAGAGCAGAAGAGGGTGTATTGAAATGGTTTGGTCACATAGAGAGAGACAAAAGATTGACAAAGAGGATATCCATGTCAGAGGTGCAGGGAACGAGAAGTGGGAGATCAAACTGGAGGTGAAAGAATTGAGTGAAAAAGATTTTGAGCGATCAGGGTCTCGACATACAGGAGGGTGAAAGGCATGCAAGGAATAGAGTGAATTGTGGTATACTGGGATCGACGTGCTGTCAATGGATTGAACCAGGGCATGTGAAGCATCTGATGTAAACCATGGAAAGTTTTGTGGAGCCTAGATGTGGAAAAGGAGCTGTGGTTTCAGTGCATTACACATGACAGGTAGAGACCAAGTGTGAATGAATGTGACCTTTGTTGTCTTTTCGTAGCGCAACCTCTCGCGCGCAGGGGGGTGCCATTTCATGTGTGGTGGGGTGGCGACGGGAATGGTTAAAGGCAACAAGTATGAATATGTACATGTGTATATACGTATGTGTCTGTATATGTTTGTATACGTTGAAAAGTATACGTATGTATATGTGCGTGTGAGGACGTGTATGTATATACATGTGTATGTGGGTGGGTTGGGCCATACTTTCGTCTGTTTCCTTGCGCTAACTCACTAACGTGGGAGACAGCGACAAAGTGTAATAATAATAAAAAGAAAAAATATATCTTCATACATATTGGCCATTTCCCACATTAGTGAGGTAGTGTTAAGAACAGAGAAATGAGCCTATAAGAGGAAAATCCTCATTTGGCTCCTTCTTTTGGAAAAGTAAAAAACTGAAAGGGAGGATTTCCAGCCCCCTGCTAAATATATGTACATATATATATTTAATGTTCCAAATAATACAGTACAGGACTAAGTTGCTTCTACTACATGCAACGAGTCCACTGAAATTCTTTTCCTCCTATTTCTGTCGTGTCCCTAAAGTTGTATATTATATGCATATTCAATATTCTAGTTAAAATGCACCAATGTCATACCACCTGTTTTTCCAGCCATCTCATGATGAATAATGTTTGCTGCCATCATAAAAAAACATGCCAAAAGTGCTTTTTATACATTAAACATATCCATTAGTGAATGCACCACCATGGAAACAATAACCAAAGAGATAGTGGCAACACACCAAAATGGTGGTGTTTCAACAAATACATTAAAAATTATAGTACACCTCAGCCAGTAGGGGATGTGAGATGAGGTTTTTATTAAGTTCTGCTGATTTGGCATTGTGCTACTTTTACATTAATTACCCAAACATTTTCCCTGATCTTCCCAGCCTTCATAACTATCAAATTAATACCAAATACTACAGCACAAGAATGCTTTTCCACTTTTATTCTAAGTTTGCCTCATTATGCTGCTAGTACCAATGCAGAACATGAATCACGCTCCAAAGATAATAATGTGGTGTTCTTAAACTAGTAGATACCCAAAATTATCACCCCCCACAGTTCTAATTTCTAGCATACTTTTGACTGCTCTCTGAAGTTATTTTTCAAAAATACCAATACAGTAGCACCGAATATTATACATACAAGTTTAGTCACTCCTCCCTCATCAACTGTTAAATCCAACAGAATTTCTTTAGAAATTGTAGCACTTAACTGACATGAATGCATTATAACTGGGGAAGCATGATGAAGACTTCTTTTTATTTTGATGTTGATAAGCTAATACTGATTCGAGTTATACAGTTCAATTAATAAGCAAGGTTAATAAATCACATTTTACACAAGTACGTTAAATGCAGAAATCAACAGATCCTACAAATATTTCACCAGACTCCCAAGAGTGGAGATTTATTGCAGAAATACCACTGTATTAATGTGGTGTTCTATATTGTACAACAAAAAATGAATCCTTGTAGAAAGGCTGGATGTCACTTGTTAGACTAAATTATCTGAAAGGTGGTGCAACAAAAATCTTGCATGTGTTTGGTACATTTTGACCATAACATTGAAAATTAAAACAAATCTTGACTGTTAAAGGTCTTCATGTTTTCATTTTCTAAATTTCAGCCCGTGTTTCAGCTACATTTACAATGACCCCCATTTTCCCTTACATTCACAGCCCTCCCCACTATCGACTTAGTTATCTTCACAAATGCATTAACATCAAGCATGTTCTGCCAATCTTAATCCATAAATAGCTAAATGAAAAATCAATATAAAAATCATTAAAGGATAGACTTACACACCTATTAACCTATTCCAGAAGTTCTGATAGATTCCATTGTTGGAAAGGTGGCAAGGCAATGTCTTGAAAATTACCAAATGTTTTTTTACCAGAATTAATGAATGGTTTCATAAGATGGATCAAAGTTCAAAAGCAGCTGTTAATGCCATATGCACAGTGGTTTATTGACTCACACTCAATATTGTCCATATTAATGAATGATACCATAAACAACACTCAGCCAGAAACTGACACAAATTTTATGGTAATACACTTGAAATGATGACAGATGCAAAATCAATTGTCCTTACGAGTAATCTTGGTTGAAGTTGACAGAGAAGACCCCCCCACTGGCGGAGGGGTCTGTCGCCCCCTGTGCTGCTAAATTCATGAGTCCAGCTATCCCAGTCCTGACTCCCGAGGTCACCACACCCACACCAGAGGTCACTACGCCCACACTCGTTGCCAGGCTTTGCATAAACGGCAAACTTTCAGGGTGCTAAAACTTCATGGCGCTGTTTTTCCTTTTTGCAGGCTGCCAACTGTTGTTTTCGTTCTTGTTTTGGTGTATTTCTGAAGAGAAAGCTAAATTATGTCGAGGTATCCTTAGGCAATCTGATAATTGTAAATCTTTACTACATACCTATAGATTTTCTCAAAATTTACAAAAATCATAATATCCAAAATATGAGGTTAAAACACGAATTCTAAAATGATATTAAGAAATGCTGCTCTATCGAACGTCATCCGTCCTTCCAAACGCCCGTCCCAGTAACACAAATACATCATGTTTTTGGCTACAGGACTTGACAATGACCATATTTCTCATGATACAAATTAACTGGAAGGTATTTCACCCTAAAACGTAGTATGGACACATAACCAAAAGACCACAACTTAAAAGATTAGAAAAATGAAAGTTCATCACAAGGTCACTATAACGAGGTTTAACTAAGTTTCGCATTGTGTCAAGTAAAATAAAATAAAAATCATAGAAGCTCAAGAATGGTCGCCTGCTTCAGGGATACCCCTT
Source organism: Panulirus ornatus (assembly GCF_036320965.1). NCBI lineage: Eukaryota > Metazoa > Arthropoda > Malacostraca > Decapoda > Palinuridae > Panulirus > Panulirus ornatus. Next base: position 16,185,492 of record NC_092235.1, read on the forward strand.
GAAACACCACACGTCTTTAATTATTAACTGTGAGATTACAGAAACATGAAAAAAGGGAACAACACGCCTCATTATAGCCAGAAAGCAGTTTCCATTATATAATCGTGCCATTTAATTTGATACGTCTACTAAAGGGTATTGTTACTTAAGATCATCTACTTCTAGGAAGGGAAACACGATCGCACTACGTTAACCTGCTCCACGAGACAAAAAGAAAAAAAATAAGTTGGCAACGCTTTATTAAACTTACATGAAAACATTATCAGTCATTTAGCGAGGCATGTAGATTTAGTTATTACAACAATTCAGTCAGCTAATCATATGACCCATATCACATACGAATGTATACACATAATGGCCTATACTCAATAAAAAGATCCAATCTCGTGCAAGATTAATATGACCAGGAAAAAAATCGCATTCGTTAATGATATGAATGATTGCATTCGTATATATCTATTCTCTGGCAGGAACAATATGCAATATAGATCTCTGTATCTACTGAGCTTCGTGCGAGGGTGCGGCAGTATGTAAGCATGTCTACTCATATGCACACGGATCATGTGTCATAAAATCGATAACATACCACTTGAAAACAAAGACCTGCCAGAGACGCGCCACACTGCTGTGCCTTGCCACGTGAACACTGCACACGGGAAGCCAGGCTGGAAATTAAACTATGCTATGAGTACGAGGTCGACACATGACTCACATTTGGGTGCGAGGTCAACCCAGGTAGCAGTCATGGCGGCTAAGAGACCTATCTATCTATCTATCTATCTATATATATATATATATATATATATATATATATATATATATATATATATATATATATATATATATAATATATATTGGAAAGGACGCCAAATGGCGTCCTAGCTTCGTCTCTTCGATGTATATCAACTGACTTACATTTCTCACTTGTGTCTCCCCTGATGATGTGATTATTACACGAAAGTACACTTGGGAGCTTTTCGTGTTTCATTTTCCCCGTGGACTCATAGGAATATCTTGATCACGCGCAAAATTGTGATCCTTTCCAACATATATATATATATATATATATATATATATATATATATATATATATATATATATATATATCGCCAGGAAACAGACGAAGAATGGCCCATCCAGTCTATACACAGACATATACATATATACACCTGTATATATTCATACTTGCTTCCCTTCATCCATTCCTAGCGATACCCCACCCCACACGAAACAGCATCGCAACCCCCTGCTTCAGCGAGGTAGTGCCAGGAAAACAGACAAAAGAAGCCACATTCGTTCACACTCAGTCACTAGCTGTCATGTATAATGCATCGAAACCACAGCTCCCTATCCACATCCAGGCCCCACAAAACTTTCCATGGTTTACCCCAGACGTTACACATGCCCTGGTTGTCCTGGGTCGCGCCAGAAATGGAAGGCAAGCAAGTATGAATATGTATGCACATGTGTATAAACGTCTGCATATATATATATATATATATATATATATATATATATATATATATATATATATATATATATATATATAAATGTGTGTGGATGTAACAAAGACGAGAAAAAAGGAGAGATAGGTAGTATGTTTGAGGATAGAAACCTGGATGTTTTGGCTCTGAGTGAAACGAAGCTCAAGGGTAAAGGGGAAGAGTGATTTGGGAATGTCTCGGAGTAAAGTCAGGGGTTGGTGAGAGGACAAGATCAAAGGAAGGAGAAGCACTACTCCTGAAGCATTAGTTGTTGAAATATGTGATAGAGTGCAAGAAAGTAAACTCTAGATTGATATGGGTAAAACTGAAAGTGGATGGAGAGAGACGAGTGATTATTGGTGTCTATGCACCTGGTCATGAGTGAGTGTTATAGTGATGGGTGATTTTAATGCAAAGGTGAGTAACGTGGCAGTTGAGGGTATAATTGGCGTACATGGAATGTTCAGTGTTGTAAATGGAAATAGTGAAGAGCTTGTAGATTTGTGTGCTGAAAAAAGGACTGGTGATTGGGAATACCTGGTTTAAAAAGAGATATACATAAGTATACGTATGTAAATAGGAGAGATGGCCAGAGAGCATTACTGGATTATGTGTTAATTGATAGGAGCGTGAAAGAAAGACTTGTGGATTATAATGTGCTGAGGGGGGCAACTGGAGGGATGTCTGATCATTATCTTGTGGAGGCGAAGGTGAAGATTTGTAAAGGCTTTCAGAAAAGATATAATGCTGGGGTGAAGAGAGTAGTGAGAGTGGGTGAGCTTGGAAAGGAGACTTGTGTGAGGAAGTACCAGAAGAGATTGAGAGCAGAATGGAAAAAGGTGAGAGCAAACTACGTAAGGGGAGTGGGGGAGGAATGGGATGTATTTACGGAAGCAGCGATGGCTTGCGCAAGAGATGCTTGTGGCATGAGAAAGGTGGAAGGTGGACAGATTAGAAAGGATAGTGAGTGGTGGGAAGAAGTAAAATTGTTAGTGAAAGAGAAGAGAGGCATTTGGACGATTTTTGCAGGGAAGTAGTGCGAATGAGGAGATGTATAAAAGAGGTGAAAAAGAGGGCAAATGAGAATTGGGGTGAAAGAGTATCATCAAATTTTAGGGAGAATAAAAAAATATTTTGGAAGGAGGTAAATAAACTGCGTAAGACGAGAACAAATGGGAATATCGGTGAAGGGGTCTAATGGAGAGGTGATAACAAGTAGTGGTGAAGTGAGGAGATGGAGTGAGTATTTTGAAGGTTTGTTGAATATGTTTGATGATAGAGTGGCAGATACAGGATGTTTTAGTCGAGGTGGTGTGCGAAGTGAGAGGGTCAGGGGGAAAACAGAGAAGAGGTAGTGAAAGCTTTGCGGAAGATGAAAACTGGCAAAGCGGAGGGTTTGGATGTTATTGCAATGGAATTTATTAAAAAAGGGGGGTGACTGTGCTTTGACTGGTTGGTAAGGATAATCAATGTATGTATGGTTCATGGTGAAGTGCTTGAGGATTGGCGGAATGCATGCATAGTGCCATTGTATAAAGGCAAAGGGGATAAAAGTGAGTGTTCAAATTACAGAGGTATAAGTTTGTTGAGTATTCCTGGGAAATTATATAGGAGGGCATTGACTGAGAGGGTGAAGGCATGTACAGAGCATCAGATTGGGGAAGAGCAGTGTGGTTTCAGAAGTGGTAGAGGATGTGTGGATCAGGTGTTTCCTTTGGATTTGTATGTAGCATTTATGGATCTGGAGAGATGCCTTGTGGAAGGCATTAAGAGTATATGGTGTGGGAGTTAAGATGCAATGAACATTTCTATGAAGGATGTAAGACATGTGTACGAGTAGGAAGAGAGGAAAGTGATTGGTTCCCATTAAATGTCGGTTTGAAGCAGGGGTGCGTGATGTCTCCATGGCTGTTTAATTTGTCTATAGATGGGGCTGTTAGGGAGGTGAATGCAAGAGTTTTGGAGAGAGGGGCAAGTAGGCAGTCTGTTCTGGATGAGAGGGCTTGGGAAGTGAGTCAGTTGTTCGCTGATGATACAGCGCTGGTGTCTGATTCGGGTAAGAACCTGGAGAAGTTGGTGACTGAGTTTGGTAAAGTGTGGGAAAGAAGAAAGTTGAGAGTAAATGAGAATAAGAGCATGGTTATTAGGTTCATGAGGGTTGAGGGACAAGCTAATTCGTGTCTGGATAGAGAAAAACTGGAGGAAGTGAAGTGTTTTAGAAATCTGGGAGTGGATTCAGCAGCGAATGGAACCATAGAAGCGGAAGTGAGTCACAAGGATGGGGAGGGGGAGAAGGTTCTGAGAATGTTGAAGAATGTGTGGAAGACGAGAGCAAAATTGGGTTTGTTTGAAGGATAGTGGTTCCAACAATGTTATATGGTTGCGAGGCGTGAGCTATAGATAGGGTTGTGCGGAGGAGGGTGGATGTGTTGGAAATGAGATGTATGAGGACAATATGTGGTTTGAGGTGGTTTCATCGAGTAAGTAATGATAGGGTAAGAGAGATGTGTGGTAATAAAAAGAGTGTGGTTCAGGGAGCAGAAGAGGGTGTATTGAAATGGTTCGGTCGCAGGGAGAGAATGAAAGAGGAAAGATTGACAAAGAGGATATATGTGTCAGAGGTGGAGGGGACGAGGGGAAGTGGGAGACCAAACTGGAGGTGGAAGGATGGAGTGAAAAAGATTTTGAGCGATCGGGGCCTGAACATACAGGAGGGTGAAAGGCGTGCAAGGAATAGAGTGAATTGGAATGATGTGGTATACTGGGGTGGACGTGCTGTCAATGGATTGAACCAGGGCATGTGAAGCGTCTGGGGTAAACCATGGAAAGTTTCGTGGGGCAGATGTGGAAAGGGAGCTGTGGTTTCGGTGCGTTACACATTACAGCTAGAGACTGAGTGTGAACGAATGTGGCCTTTTTTGTCTTTTCCAAGCGCTATCTCGTGAGCGCGCGGGGGGAGGGGGTGCCATTTCATGTGTGGCGGGGTGGCGATGGGAACGAATGGCATTAGGTGTGGATGTGTACGTGTATATATGTATATGTGTGTGTGTGCATATGTTGAAATGTATAGGTACGTATATGTTCATGTGTGGGCGTTTATGTATATACATGTGTATGGGGGTGGGTTGGGTCATTTCTTTCGTCTGTTTCCTTGCGCTACCTCGCAAACGCGGGAGACAGCGACAAAGCAAAATAAGAAAAAAAAAAAAAATAAAAAAAAATAAGAAAAAAAAAAAAAAAAAAAAAAAAATATATATATATATATATATATATATATATATATATATATATATATATATATATATATATATACATATATATATATATATATATATATATATATATATTTTTTTTTTTTTTTTTTTATACTTTGTCGCTGTCTCCCGCGTTTGCGAGGTAGCGCAAGGAAACAGACGAAAGAAATGGCCCAACCCCCCCCCCCCCATACACATGTACATACACACGTCCACACACGCAAATATACATACCTACACAGCTTTCCATGGTTTACCCCAGACGCTTCACATGCCTTGCTTCAATCCACTGACAGCACGTCAACCCCTGTATACCACATGACTCCAATTCACTCTATTTCTTGCCCTCCTTTCACCCTCCTGCATGTTCAGGCCCCGATCACACAAAATCTTTTTCACTCCATCTTTCCACCTCCAATTTGGTCTCCCTCTTCTCCTCGTTCCCTCCACCTCCGACACATATATCCTCTTGGTCAATCTCTCCTCACTCATTCTCTCCATGTGCCCAAACCATTTCAAAACACCCTCTTCTGCTCTCTCAACCACGCTCTTTTTATTTCCACACATCTCTCTTACCCTTACGTTACTTACTCGATCAAACCACCTCACACCACACATTGTCCTCAAACATCTCATTTCCAGCACATCCATCCTCCTGCGCACATCTCTATCCATAGCCCACGCCTCGCAACCATACAACATTGTTGGAACCACTATTCCCTCAAACATACCCATTTTTGCTTTCCGAGATAGTGTTCTCGACTTCCACACATTTTTCAAGGCTCCCAAAATTTTCGCCCCCTCCCCCACCCTATGATCCACTTCCGCTTCCATGGTTCCATCCGCTGACAGATCCACTCCCAGATATCTAAAACACTTCACTTCCTCCAGTTTTTCTCCATTCAAACTCACCTCCCAATTGACTTGACCCTCACCCCTACTGTACCTAATAACCTTGCTCTTATTCACATTTACTCTCAACTTTCTTCTTCCACACACTTTACCAAACTCAGTCACCAGCTTCTGCAGTTTCTCACATGAATCAGCCACCAGCGCTGTATCATCAGCGAACAACAACTGACTCACTTCCCAAGCTCTCTCATTCCCAACAGACTTCATACTTGCCCCTCTTTCCAGGACTCTTGCATTTACCTCCCTTACAACCCCATCCATAAACAAATTAAACAACCATGGAGACATCACACACCCCTGCCGCAAACCTACATTCACTGAGAACCAATCACTTTCCTCTCTTCCTACATATATATATATATATATATATATATATATATATATATATATATATATATATATACTTGTATGCAGTTTCCCGCGTTAGCAAAGTAGCGCCAGGAGCAGATGGAGAAAGGTCGCATTCGCTCACATCCATTCTCGAGCTGTCATGTGTAGAGCACCGAAGCAACAGCTCCTTATCAACAATCAGGCCCCTCAGACCTTTCCATGGTTGGGATCCCACGGCCGCTTTACGTGACCTGGTTCAGTCTACTGAACACACGTCACCGACTATACAACACCGTCTCGATTCACTCTCCTGTACACGCCATTCACCGTCCATTTGTTTCTTTTCTAACTACAACCTCCATGTTACAGATGTAAACCTGAGTTCGAAGCCTTTCCTATAGGTACATGAAACCCTATGTGGTCGAACAGGAAGCCTATCTTGCGGGTAATCAAAGCCTTGTTTTGGGGTACACGAGACGTTTACTGACGGTACGCAAGGCCTTTATTCCTGGGGTACGTGAAGCTGTCAGCACGAAGGGGAATCCTACTCAGCAGCTACACGGAAGCTTACCTCGGGTACTACATGAAGCCTCTCCTGGAGGTAACTGAAGCCTTGTCTTGATGGACGTGATATCTGTCTGGGGGTACATGAAACCTTCTCTGGGGGGTTAATGAAGCTTTTCCTGAGGTACACGAATAAGAGATATATAAGGCCTTTCCTGTGGATATATTACAAAAAATTGCGATATTATAGAGAAATTAATGTGGGGATAATCAAGAAATACACGCTATTAAAAAAAAACAACATAAAGGCATACAAACACTTCGCAGAGGTATAAATGTCGAGAAGGTTTAATTGATCTTCCACGTAACCAACTTATCAATAAACAATGGTGTCAAAAATATAACACAAGAACACATGCTAAGTTGGCAACATTTACTGAGTGAGAGGAGCTTGTGCTGTTATAAATACTCCTGCGTTCATGTGTCACTCTGCAACTCTAGGAAAGGCGGGTTAGAACCCCGAGGCAGGAGGAGGAGGAGGAGGAGGTGGGCGGGGAGAAACATGATCCTCAGGGGAACAGTGAGATCATCTCTAACCGCAGTCACGTCCACCTGGTGACCCCGCCCGACAACTGTGCCTGAACACGGCACATGCCAGTGAGTACTTGGAGCCACCCAGGTTCCTGCAGCCTAAGGCTGTGCTACTTCGTGCAGCAGGAAAATGTGAATTCCTTAGGAATACTAAGTTCTTTGACGAGACTGTCCATACTCCCACTGAGACGTGATAATATAAAAGAGAGGTTGAGATAGCTGAAGAGGGTGCGCTGAAATGGTTTGAGCATAAGGAGAGAATGAGTGAGGAGAGGTTGACAACGAGGATATATGTGTCGCAAAGTGGAGGGGACAAGGAGAAGCAGGAGACCATATTGGAAGTGGAGTGTAGATTTTGAGTGACCGGGGATTGGACATGCAAGAGGGTGAAAAGCGTGCACAGGATAGAGTGAACTGGGACGATGTCGTATACAGGAGACGACGTGCTATGAATGGACTGAACCAGGTCATATGAAGCGGCCTCGGAAAACGGCGGAAAACAATAAAAAGTGTGTGTGTGTGTGTGTGTGTGTGTGTGAATTAAGAAGCGGCAATATGAGGAAAAATCATCCAGTGATACAAATAACCACAAACCAATACTACCCGACTGTCATACCACTCGCCTCACCCACGTTTTTAAATGCACATCCTCACACACATAACTTCACATCATATCTACCAGCAACTGACGCACGCACCCAACTTGATCAAGCCCTCCATTTTCAATCTCATCAAGCAATCCCTTCTCAGTACACCATCTACTTCTAGCTTCCCCATTCCTCACTGTCTCCTTCCTTAGATCCACTCACCTCATAAAGACAAGTTCCACCCATCTCCTGCTCCATTACTGCTGAAGACCCACGTTCATCATACGGAGCGTTGCATCCACTACAACATGTGAGGAACGAACTTATAAATTCCCTCTGAACGCTCTTGTGAAATCCCGGGCAAGTTGCTCGCCTTTCGAAACTGACACGCTTATGTGATCCTAGTACCGTGACTCACCCTTATCTCCAACCGCAAAGCTCACAATCAACCAACCACAACTGTATTGATACAATAATTAGTTTGTTATAATGTGCGTGTGTGTGTGTGTGTGTCACTGGTCTCCCCACTAGTGGTCACGACGCTAGAGCAAATTCACCTTGGGAGAGGCTTCGTCTATGTTTTTCCTGCTAATTTTTGCGCAGCCTCGAAGCCACAGGAGCGCCTTACTCCCTAACAACGGCTGTTGTATTACTTTCGAAAACAAGAAGCACATGGACGATCCACGAGCAGATTCTTTCATCTGAAAACTCAGTCATCTGTTCTTAACGCTCACTCATGAAATAAAGAGAACTGTGAAACGGAAAGAGAAAAGAGAAGGGGAAGTATTTACGAATTTCTGAGAAAGTGCAAAACCTGTCTTTTAAAATGTGTGAGGTCATAGTTATTGGGAAAGACATGAGAAGGTAGAGAGTTCCAAAACTTCGACGTGTAAGAAAATAAGCAGGTATCAAAACGGCCCACCACTGACTTGCTTTGTTAGGTCTCACGGCCATAGACCAATGAGGAAGGTCATTAGGCCTGCAACCCTATTTAATGTATCACTGAAGTCATCATTCATACATACATATTCTAAAAAAAAAGTAATTTTGATATAATAAAGATAAATAATAATAAAAAATGAATAATGGAAAGAAACAGTTGCTGATGGCCGTGTGACGCAGCAGCTTACCAAGTATTACGTGATCTAGCTAGTGTTGTGTGCACACAAAAAGTCAGCTCTCGGGAGCAAAAAGCAAATACCTATAGAAAATGGAAAGTGAACCATGCGGCGTAGGGCATGGGGGGTCAAGTCTGGAAGTTAGCCTGGAAGAGTTTATAAGGGGGGCTGCTTTCGACTTAGCTGTCAAGTAAGAATGCAGAGCTAGAACCATCCCAAATGTGAGAGCAGTACTCAATACAAGGATCAATCAATCCCTTGTATAAACGGAGCAACTGTTAAGAAGTTTCGACATCTAAACAGGACACCGTTTCACAGAGGCAGACTTAGCTATTCCCGTAATGTGGGATTTCCAAGAAAGAATGGAGGTTACAGTAATGCCATATATGTACATTGAGTCAAGAGGTAAAATTAGAGCCGTCAAGGGAGAGACGAGAGTTGTAAGTTTTCGAGGCAGAGATGGGTAGAAACTGGGTCTTGGAGGCATTAAACTTAACAAGATTTTGTCTACCCTACCGAGATATCCGGTCCGAGTTTATCGAGGAACCTGTGACAAGACGAGATGCAGATCGAGTGAGGGAAGAGGAAGCAGAAGTGAAGGATGTGAATGAGTCGGCAGTGTATGGGTGCAATGGACTATTTGTGGCGGAGAGAAAATCGTTGAAAAAAGGAGAGGAAAAATAAGTAGGGGAGATGACAGAACCTCGAGGGACACCGCTGTTGATGGCGAAAAGGGGAGAGGCTGATCCATGAGCAACCACAGAGACAGATCAGCTAGAAAGCTAGATATGAAGGAGAAAACTGAGGGAAGGCAGCCTAAAGAGGGGAGCTTAGAGATGAGACCCCAATGCCACATCAGGTTAAAAGCCTTAGATATGTCAAGGGCAACTACACATGACTCCATAGAATCTTTCAGGGTAAGAATATCACTACGAGATCTCGCCTTACGGAAGCCATACTGGTGATCAGAGAGAAAACTGTGATTTTCGAGGTTTAGGGATATGGGAGTGGAGGAAGGATTTAAAAACTTTGGATATGGTAACTATCAAAGCAAAAGCATGATACTTAGAGGGGTCAGAACGGTCACCTTCTTGGGGATGGGATGTATCAATGAATGCTTCCAAGGAGAAAGAAAAAGTTTTGGTTTTTAAACAGAAATGGAACGGAGGAGTAAGCACAGAGCAAGCACAGGTCCAAGGTTAGAGGTACACTCTTTCAGCACACGGGGATGGATGCCATCAAGACCATAAACCTTGCTTGTGTTTAGAGGATGAAGCGCTTTTCGGACAGTACGAAGAGAAATTACGGAAGGGGCACAGGGTTAGTAAGTGGAGCTTCATGAAGTGAAGAAATGTTGGAGCCATCCAAGGTGCAGTTAGAGGAGAAACGGGAACCAGAGTTGCTCTGTCTACGGGAGACAACTATAATATCGTCAGACCGGAAAAGTGAAGGGAAGATAAAGCGAGTTGTTTGAGATGTCCTTAGTTAAAGACCATAGACTTATCAGTGGATGACGAGGAAAGGATGTCACATGTCCTCAGAATAAAGGAACGCTTTGAATCACGAATAACGTGCTTGCAGATTACGGACGGTGATAAAAGCTGAATGTCAGCCAGAGGGAGTTTTTCCACACCCGACATGCCTGACCCCTTGCCTGAACGACCTCAGAACAGGAACTGTATTATGTTTTATGTTGGCCAGACTGGTAAGGATCTTTATGTTAGACTTGAGCAATATAAATATAGTATAAGAACAGAAGAAAAATCAAATGCTGTCTAATCATATTAGAAATTATGACGTAATGACTGGAGTAAAGTTAATTGTTATTGACTGTAACTCATCACGAGAAATATCATTAAATCTTTTATAACAAAATACACAAAGAATTGTAACACTAATATTTGTGAAGGGCTATACAAACTGGATAGCTTTGTCGTAGGAAAAATATGTAAAAAGTGCTCTTTCTTGTCCACATAAATTTGACACCGACATCCGGTAACGCGTGTTTCATTTTCCTTGAGGTTTTATACACATTGTGCTGAAAAATACACATGTATTGAAATGGTTTGGTCACATGAACAGAATGAGTGAGGAAAGACTGACAAAGAGGATATGTGTGTCAAAGGTGGAGGGAACGAGAAGTGGGAGACCAAATTGGATGTGGAAGGATGGAGTGAAAAAGATTTTGAGCGATCGGGACCTGAACATACAGGAGGGTGAAAGGCGTGCAAGGAATAAAGTGAATTGGAATGATGTGGTATACCGGGGTTGACGTGCTGTCAGGGCATGTGAAGCGTCTGGGATAAACCATGGAAAGTTTTGTGGGGCCTAGGGGTGGAAAGGGAGCTGTGGTTTCGGTGCATTACACAAGACAGCTAGAGACTGAGTGTGAAAGTGTGCTCTTTGTCGTCTTATCGTAGCGCTACCTCACGAGAGAGAGAGAGAGAGAGAGAGAGAGAGAGAGAGAGAGAGAGAGAGAGAGAGAGAGAGAGAGAGAGAGAGAATTTCATGTGAAGGGTGGCGGCGAGAATGGATGAAGGCACCATATATGAATATGCATATGTCTATATATGCATATGTATGTATACGTTAAAATGTATAGGTATGTATATGTGCGTGTGTGGGCGTTTATGCGTTTAATCCACCCACATGTGTATGTGGGTGGATTGGGCCATTCTTTCGTCTGTTTCCTTGCGCTACTTCGCTAACGCGGGAGACAGCGACAAAGTATAATTATAATATATATATATATATATATATATATATATATATATATATATATATATATATATTCGATGCATGTAAAATTTGAGAAGTATAATTTACGTTACATATTTAGTTTTCCGCAAAGTGAGAAATATAAGTAGGAAAAACGGGTTACAATGCGAGTTAAGGCCCCAAAAGCATTAGTCTAAATGCATCGTCCATTGTCATATAATAAAAAATGTAAGGATAGTTATTTTGCTGGGTTTACAGTGATATAAAGTGACGTGCAATGGCGTACAATATTGTATAGAGAAGCACAGTTATGCAAAACATATTGTATCATACAGTGAAGTGCAATGAATTGTAGTACCATACAATGATGTATAACGAAATTGTAGGAACGTGCAGTAATGTATCATGACATTAGAATATAGTGAAGTATAACATACTACAGCAATGTTCAACTATTTATCACAGATGTATAACAAACTGTCACCAGCAGTGATATATGACAAGTTACGTGCAATAATGTAGAACAAAGTACAGTAACGCACAGTGATGTTTAATAATTCATACTAATGTCCAAAGATGTACAAAAAATCACAATAACGTACAGGAGTGTACAATAAATCAAGGTTATTTACATAAACAAAATCATATTATCCCAGCGAGACCTTCTTGTTTACCTGAGGCAGCGGCCGGTGCATCATGGTCCCAGTGGATGGGACTCAGATCAACTGCTGATGAGAATTCGACGTATACGAGGGTAGGCTTAGGATAAAAATGTGTAAAATTAAATATCGTATGAACTTGAGACGTAATATATAGGCTGTGAACCGTTACCTATTAAAACCAAGCGGCTTTATGTCAATTCCTTCCAAAAATATATATATATGCAATACATAGAAAGTTGCGTAAAGTGACGACACACGAAATATGATGGTCATGGATGGAATAAAGAAAATAATTGTATTCCCTACATTCGGTTGAAGTGGTACTGGCCGGGGAAAGGGATCTGAAGAATTTACCCTATTGCTATGACACGACTAACAGTTAGGCAGTTATGTTACCTAAATTTGGTTGAAGTGGTACTGGCCGGGGAGAGGGATCTGAAGAATTTACCCTATTGCTATGACACAACTAACAGTTAGGCAGTTATGATCTAACAAAATGAGGGGCGAAAATGGAAACCTCACCAAACTTCACCTAAAGGGTGAGATTTATCAAATTTTAATTTAGATATAACGTGTCAATAACTTTGTCGGCATCTTCCTGACGCTGGATTGTCTAGACAGTGTCTTACCAGCAAACAAAACCCCCCAGCAACTGAATGCAAACGAGACCATAATTCTCATACTTTTTCCATATATCATCCAAAGGAAGGGAAATATAGATCGACTGTGAAATTTGGGGAGGTTTTCATAAGTTGATTTCTAGAAGTATTTTAATTCCTTTAACCCCTACATTTTCCCTGATCACTGTAACCCTCCTCATTATCACGGAACAGAAAATATTGAATTAATTCATGTTCCCCTGCTATACATCACTTTTAGAATGAGGAGTCCACTAATGTACGTTTCCTCCATATCCTCAAGTTATTTCGCTGGTGCCCCTAAACTGGACATTTACCAGAAGTTGTATTAATATCCTTGATATGTCAATAATGGATTATATGTACAGTTTTCCATCCTTATGAAAATAGGAAATTTCCAGTTTACACAATCCAGGCCTGGATTTCTGGAATGACTGTGGCACAGAAAAAATAATCATACTGCAGTGAAATTTTCAGTTGGTGTGCTATTATTTATCAATCTCAAATGAATGAAAGCAAGATATTTATTTTTCATCCTCTTGTAGCACTTTAATTGTAGAATTTCTATTTTAGAACAGTTGGGTAACTTACCAGTTTAGCTGCAATCAAAACAATCCTTAGATACAAGGTAATTTCATTTTGTAACAGCAGTATAGTGTTTAGAATTGTGGAGCATGATTTTTTGCATTATACTTCACTTTGTGATTTTTGATGTGGTAATCCATCTATTTTGTCACACCATCTTTCACCAGGCTTTCCCCAACTCCTGTTTTCACCAAATAACACTTGCTGTGACTGTGGACACCTCCATGTTCCAAACACCACATATCTGCCACCCTATCATCTAACATAATTTAACAATCCCACAGAGCATTAACTTCAACTCGACTTCACCCCCTCTTTGCCTGTTATTAGTTTTCCATCTGCTCTTGCTGATGTTCCAATTTGCTCTTGTGTTCTCCTCTTACTGTTCACCTCCTTCCAATATATCTTTGGATTCTCCCTGAAGTTTGCTAATACTCTTTCACCCCATCTCTCATTTGACCTCTTTTCAGCTCATACACTTTCCTTTTGACCTCCTGTTGCTTCCTCTTGTACATCTCCAGGCACACTTTTCTTGGATGTAATACCCACACAATTCTCTTTAATCATTCCACAGCAATTTACCTTTCTCATCCCATGACTCACTAACCTTTCTCACATGCTCACATCCCATCTTTTGCCTGCCCCACATTTCTCCCACACATGTAAGAACTGCTTCCCTATATACATTCCATATCCCATATACTCCCCAAATTTCTATTACTATCATGATTTTCCATTCTTCTCCCAAACTTTCCTGGTATCGGCTTACACAAGCCTCTTTTCCATGCTCATTCACTCCTGATTACCCCCTCTTTCCACCCATGCCATTTCCTCTTCTCATAAAACCTCTACAAACTTTCACCCTTGCCTACACCAAGAAGTGATCAGATCCCACCAGCTGTCCCTCTCTGCACATTTACACCCAAGAGTTTCTCCTTAGAACACCTTTCAGTTACATAAAATTAATGGCTGTTCATCATTAACTCCATTCACCCAAGTATTATAGTATATGTATTTGCATTCCTTATTTTAAGTCAAGCACTCTCAGTTACTAGTCCTTTTACATCTCATGACTATATACTGTTCATTATTTGCATTTACCATGGGTATCCCATGCCACCCAGTTACACCTTCAACTGATACATTACCCATTCATGCACTCAAATCACCCATCACTAATACTCGAACCTTTACATCAAAATTTCTGATGCACTCATTCATCTCCTCCCAAAACATTTGCCTTTCATCCACACTCCACTTGTTACATTTGCATAGCTCACAATCCACTTTCATTTTCAACCATAGCAGTCTAGGGCTTGCTTCCTTTCACTCTCCCAAACATGAAATTTGGCAAATAAAGAAATGTAAAACTTCCTCAGGAATAAGATATAATAAGGGTGATTCACTTACATTTACTGATAAATTTTTAATTAAAAAATATTGGACTCATCTGAATGAGGATGAAATATCTGAAATTTCAAGGTGTTATTCTTAGCCCTTTTAAAAAGGTGGAAAGCTTCAGGTGAAGGACTGAGATTGGATACGAGAATGGAAAAAGGAGGGAGACACTTAAAAAAAGAAGTTTTATCATGTTCATAATAACAATTATTTATAGGCATGCTTAAAAGAAAAAGAAAAAGTGATATATCAATGTTTTTCTGTCTTTCAGGGTGACTGTGCCCCAGCTTGCAGTTATAACCTTTGTAGGAATCCTTGGAGGTGTCTACATTTGGAAGCCTTTACTCTTAAAATACAAGGCTAAAGCTTCTAATGAAGCAGATGCAGAACCTTCAGGCTGACCTACCAATTGTTGAATTTACCATAAGGCAACAATTTTCATACAAAATAGTAAAGAATATAAAGAACTGTATAAAAATAGAGATACAATCTTATAATCCAACTGAATAAAGATAGTATCCTAAGCTGATAATGAAATTCCCACTTCTCACTGCTGCTTTAGCCACTACTATTACCCTTTATATAGGGTGAGTATCAAGGATTCTTTTGTTCAGGATTTACAGCTGTATAATGGTTACAGATATTTTATCTTAATATATGTCCAGCAGAGGTGTTACTAACTCTGCATGCATGTGGTTATCATACAAATGAGAAGTCACTTTTAGCAAAGCTATATCACTGTCAGCAGACAGAATAGATTTCAGTATTGTCAAGGACTTTCTTGCTTCTCCAGTGGAGTCCATCATTTCCTTCTGCATGAAGTGTTAACTTGAATCTTCAGGAACCCCATAAAAGGGTGCCTGTAGGTGAATACAGTAATAATTTTAATAATGTGTAGCTAGTAGTTGGTAGACAGCCAACGATCAGGGAGGTATATTAACAATACTACCCACCCGGGTATCAGGAGGGTTAGTGACGGTTGCATAGTGAACCAGCACTTCAGTGGTTGTCAGTTTCACTCCTTTGACCTATTTAATTGCCTTTTTTTTCTGCCTCAACCACTTGTGGACTACCAGCATTCTGTCCACAAACATACAATCTCTCCTTGTTATACATAACACTTGACAACACATAACTCACAGAGCTCATTCTTTGTAACTCTAGATTTTCCTTTGGTGAGCAGTATGGGCTAGCCCTGCCTTGTGGCAAAATGGTAGGAGCATTTGATAGAAGTAGTAGGTAGGAACATTTAGGAAGAAACATTAGGTAAAAGAAGTCAGTAAGAACGTTAAGTTGAAGCCTATGCAAACACTGCACTAGAGTTGCCCTGTGCCATTGGCCTGTTAAGGGTGTAGCACTAAAGGCTAAGAAGCGGCACTGGAGTTCACTAGTTATGGAGACTCTGTTGCTGTGACCACCTCACTGAGGGAGTTCCAGTTGGGAACAGGCATCAGAGATAAAGAGTGATAGAATATAATAATAATAATACAGGTACACCACCGATTTTCTGGCACTCTTGGTTCCAAAACCTTGCTGGATTAACCATTTTGCTGGACCAATCATGGTCACATAATAATAATCCATCAACACACCTCTAACCCACTAATTATGCACCTTGCATGTGTCTAAAGTATACCATGGACTGCTAGAAATTAAAATCAAACAAATGTTGAATGTAAAATAAAAAAACATTTCATCATCACTCAATCATGCTCATTACTCTTACCATCTTTCATTGTTTTTCTAAAAGTCATTTGCTTCTTGGAATCATTTTCTGCATATAATTTCAATATTTTCTCCCCTTCCTTCTTTATATCATAAACAGTTGATGAACCAATACTGTAGATGTCACACAGCTTACGCACCAAAACACCACGGTCCATTTATTTTCAACAGTTCTACTTTATCTTGGATCAATATGGACTGGTGTTTACATTTGACACCACGACTGACACTCATATGTCTCAGAAGCCACAGCTAGGGTTAAATTCAAGCAAAACAAGCTAAGAATCACACAGAATTGCGGTATCACCACCAAGTGCAGTGTAAAGAATGTAAATAAACGTACCCAACACAACACTTATGGCCGCCCAGTAAACTAGTCTGGTGGCTGTGGTAATTTCAAGTACCCTCACATTATTTTGTCTGGACTAAAGGTGGTGCCGAACCATCAGTTGTTGGAAATTTGGTGGTGCACCTGTAATAAGAATAATAATAATAATATAACCAGCAATATCAATCTATAATTTCATTTTTCTCCCCTTCCATTTATGTGATATGGGTAAAGTGCATACACATATTCCTTGATTTACCCTTAAGATGCATTCCTGAAAGCTTGAGCATAAATAAAACAAGCTTAAATCAAAAGTATTTTCCCCTAAGCATAATGTTATAAAGTAAGGATGCATGCCCAGGCATTAATTTTCAGTCAACCTTACCAAATACTTAAGTGAAAATAAAAATGAATACAGAACATAGATGAATGTATTAAAGAAATCTCAAATGAATGAATCAATACTGTGCAGAATGCAGATAAATGTTTCCATTAACAAATTTCAGTATGTATGGAAAGGATTTTGGGGAAAGTTTGGCAAAAAAATTACCAATGAAGGTCAGATAATAACACAAACACCATGTGAGTGAGACTAATTGGCATGGTTTCACCCTGATGCTGCTATAAAGCTAAATATTGGAGTGACATAACATAGACATTGCTCCACAGCTTATTTCTACTGAAATGTTTAACCTTAACACTATTCTGTACCTCATTTGAAAAATCAACAAAGGACTGCTATGTCTCAGTAGAATTCCCAACCGATGTATGATTTCAACTCTCTTCCATAGATGTCATTAGCAACCTCACAACAAAGCCGGAAAAATATCAGGCATCACAGACTCCCATAAATCATTAGAAAGTAATTGAATCATCATGGTGGGAAGCCATAATTATGCACCCACTGTTGTAGTACATAATATTTAGAGTAAAAGAAACAATGCCTCCAGTATTAATTGTTTATATTTTATTCATGTAAATAATGTTCTGTGTTATTATGTAAATAATCCATACAATTCATGAAAAATATATACATGCAAAAAAATTTAAATATGTATGGAAACAGGGAAATTACATGAAAAAACACAAGAGTGCATAATGTGTTAAAGTGTATGTAGAACACAATCACATCTGAAAAAACCAACAATCTTCATATACTAACATAAAAAAGGTGCATTCATGCACTCAACACCCTCACACACCAATATAGAGGAAAGTCTATAACTTATTTGGATATTTTCTTCAATAACATATTGGGATATTCTGTATAGGGAGAAGAAAATGTGATTTGATTTTCACACAAGGGAAGTATTTCTGATGAACTGCACAATTTAAAAGTGGATCTTTGTTGCATGAAAAACTATAAACATATATACACTAAAGCATAAACAAAGATTTTCACACTTTTGTAAATGGTATTAAGTCAAAAAAGCAGATAGAATAAGCAAAAATAAGGAGTCCTAGCACAGCTATGCACCTTTTACAGGAATCAGATATGCTGACACGGATCCCAAACCTATTCGACAGGCTGCTGAAGGGCAGAGTATACTACTGCATGGTCCTTTGCTCATAATTCTGTATATGCACATCAGCATTTCAGTAAAGAATCCCAAGAGAGGTTACATATAAAAATAATAAATATACATTCTAAAGAACTGCATGGGACACTATTTATATCTTGTTCAGTTGAATATTTACTGGAAGTAATGTGTTTGTAGACAACAGGAAACAGGGACTCTGTTTCCTATTCCAGAGGTACTTTATTTTTGTTACAAGAAGTTTGGAGAGTGGATATAAATATAGCTTGACTTTTATCCTCTGAGAATTGTTCTCATACAAGCTGATATTATCTTTGATGAACTGGGAAACCAGAACTCTGTTTTCAGTAGAGATACATTTTACACCACTGTAAACAAAGATAAACCATAGGGAAACTTTATTCCGCATTAACCATTTAAATGAAAAGTTAGTGATTTCCAATGATCAACAACATAATTCATACTCTTCTGTAACGCTTTGGCAAAAGGGTCAGATGAAATTATATGATTTCAATTACATTTCACCATCAACATCCTCTTTCATCCATATTTTTCATACTGGTGTCTAAAAAATATTTCCTTTTGTCCTCCCAAATCATATCTTATTCATCGTATGCTGCAAACACATTCCTCAGCCTCTGAGCCTGACACCGTACATCACAAGGTGGATTTCTTGAATGTCTTACTTAATTGAAAAACTCATGGTTTTTTAAGGCTGCTTCTTTCAAGATAAAAATCATAAGATTCAATTGATAACAGTACTGTTGATAGCTTAATGATATCTTAATTACGAACACTTTAGTACTTTTTCACTTTTCCCATTGTAAATTTAATTTTTACCTGTTTCTTTACCATCAAATTCTTGTTTGAATTTTGTCTTGCCATTGACATCCACCTTCAACAATCTGCTCCCTTCTTTTGCTCCTAAAGCAACACCAGGGACTATGAACTTTAATCGGAAATCTCTTAAATTAAAATATAATGAATGTTAACTTTTAGAGTTACTTTAAATCAAAATATTTCTTATGCAATAATTTTGATATCTATAATGTATAGAGTATGTAAAAATGAAATTAATGAACACTAAAATATCTTTCAAGGTACAAGGTCTTCTTTGCTCCAGTTTTGAAGAGAAATTATTATATGAAGCAAGAAGCCTTAGCTGATTTTATATACGACCACAGGTCTAAGAAAGAGAAACAAGAAACAGAAGCTCCTCTCAATTTCCTATCCACCACAAATGAACTGGTTAACAATGATGAAGCTAAAGATTGAAAGTGCACATTTTGTTAGTGCTGTTAAGACAAGAAAAATGAATTGAGATTAAATAGCTGTGTGCTGTTGATGATTTCTTAGCAATTATGTGTCCAGTAATATTATATTTCTAAAATGTAACACATCAATGAAAATGTTATCCAAGGAAAATATCATTAGATACATTACCCACTTAGAAGTAATGTCCAGTAGTGAGCTAGTATGTGGCTCCTTAACACAAAGTGATCTGCAAATCTCAGAGATATATCTATGAATGATGATTTGCTCAAATATTTGTTCATAAATTTTAATCAGATCACTGCCTACTTGATCATAGTCTTTCCATAAAGTAACCACAAGTACTATGAATAAAATTGGAGTAAATAAAAACAAAAATGTCTTATATTATCACTTGTAAATGAGCACCGGTTAAAGCTATCTTATCATTTTCTAAGGGTCTTAAACAGTAAGCAGTTCTTGAAAGGGACTCAAGGAATGCAGCTGTCTTCCTCTATTTTTCAGTTGAGTAAAGATTGAGTGAAATGATGTTAATTACGGAAGCCTCACATACACAGCATCTTGGTATTCTATATCATTACCACTATGATTTCTAGATATTTTGCAAGCAAAGCTGATAATATTTCATTTAAAAGTATCTAATCTACCTTAATGAAATGTACTGATCTATAAATTAATACAGAGGTAAATAAAACTACTACAACAGATACGAAGGAAGTTAAACATATGGACATATATTTCTGTACCTTAAGAGTGGATTTAATGCAATGTAAAATTCATATTGATTTTTTTTACCCCTAATAACTGTATTATGCTTCTCAAGCCTTTACTAACAACTACAATCAGTTCTGTTTTACAAGGTGAGCTAAAAATCTCTTGGATTTTTCTTCTGAAACCTACCTTGAGGAGTTTAATCCAAGCTAGGAGCCTCTATTGTAAACTGAATTCATTTTTTCATTAACTTAATGTGGACAAATTAGCTTTATATCATGTTCTTATATCTACACTCATTATACAAGAGAAATGGGAAAAACATAACATGTTAAAAAAGGAAATACAGTACTATGCCATTCTATGAATGGACCAAGTAACAGTAGTTTTATTTACAGAGGTAAATAAAACTACTACAACAGATAAGAAGGAATTTAAACATATGGACAATGTATATTTCGGTACCTTAAGAGTGGATTTAATGCAATGTAAAATTCACATTGATTTTTTTTACCCCTAATAACTGTATTATGCTTCTCATGCCTTTGCTAACAACTACAATCAGTTCTGTTTTACAAGGTGAGCTAAAAATCTCTTGGATTTTTCTTCTGAAATCTACCTTGAGGAGTTTAATCCAAGCTAGGAGCCTCTATTGTAAAATGAATTCATTTTTTCATAAACTTAATGTGGACAAATTAGCTTTATATCATGTTCTTATATCTACACTCATAATACAAGAGAGATGGGAAAAACATAACATGTTAAAAAAGGAAATACAGTACTATGCCATTCTATGAATAGACCAAGTAACAGAAGATGAAAGCAAAAAACTCATGCATGTAATCAACATGATTTTGTGCTACATGCATCTGAGCTTGGAATGAGGGTTTGGTCCCATAAGACCAAAAATGATTATAAATTTTATGAATATGAAGTATTTTGAAGGTTTGTTGAATGTGTTTGATAATAGAGAGGCAGATGTAGGGTGTTTTGGTCGAGGTGGTGTGTGAAGTGAGGGTCAGGGAGAGTGACTTGGTAAACAGAGAAGAGGTAGTGAAAGCTTTGCAGAAGATGAAAGCTGGCAAAGCGGTGGGTTTGGATGGTGCTGCTGTGGAATTTATTAAAAAACGGGGTGATTGTGTTGTTGACTGGTTGGTGAGGATATTGAATGTATGTATGGTTCAGGTTAAAGTGCCTCAGGTTTGGTGGAATGCATGCATAGTGCCACTGTATAAAGGCCAAGGGGATAAAAGTGAGTGTTCAAATTACAGAGGTATGAGTTTGTTGAGTATTCCTGGGAAATTAATGGGAGGGTATTGACTGAGAGGGTCAAGGCATGTACAGAGCATCAAGTTGGGGAAGAGCAGTGTGGTTTCAGAAGTGGTAGAGGATGTGTGGATCAGGTGTTTGCTTTGAAGAATGTATATGAGAAATACTTAGAAAAACAGATGGATTTGTGTGTAGCACTTATGGATCTGGAGAAGGCATATGACAGAGTTGACAGAGATGCTCTGTGGAAGGTATGAAGAGTATATGGTGTGGGAGGTAAGTTGCTAGAAGCAGTGAAAAGTTTTTATCAAGGATGTAAGGCATGTGTACGAGTAGGAAGAGAGGAAAGTGATTGGTTCCCAATGAATGTCAGTTTGTGGCAGGGGTGCGTGATGTCTCCATGGTTGCTTAATTTGTTTATGGATGGGGTTGTTAGGCAGGTGAATGCAAGAGTTATGGAGAGAGGCAAGTATGCAGTCTGTTGTGGATGAGAGGGCATGGGAAGTGAGTCAGTTGTTGTTCGCTGATGATACAGGTGATTCGTGTGAGAAACTGCAGAAGCTGGTGACTAAGTTTGATAAAGTGTATGAAAGAAGAAACTGAGAGTAAAGGTGAATAAGAGCAAGGTTATTAGGTTCAGTAGGGTTGAGGGAAAAGTAAATAGGGAGGTAAGTTTGAATGGAGAAAAACTGGAGGAAGTGAAGTGTTTTAGATATCTGGGAGTGGATTTAGCAACGGATGGAACCATGGAAGTGGAAGCGAGTCACAGGGTGGGGGACGGGGTGAAGGTTCTGGGAGCGTTGAAGAATGTGTGGAAGGTGAGAAAGTTATCTCGGAGCAAAAATGGGTATGTTTGAAGGAATAGTGGTTCCAACAATGTTATATGATTGTGAGGCATGGGCTATAGATAGGGCTGTGCGGAGGAGGGTGGATGTGTTGGAAATGAGATGTTTGAGGACAATATGTGGTGTGAGGTGGTTTGATCGAGTAAGTAATGAAAGGGTAATAGAGATGTGTGGTAATTATAAGAGTGTGGATGAGAGAGCAAAAGAGGGTGTATTGAAATGGTTTGGTCACATGGAGAGAATGAGTGAGGAAAGATTGACAAAGAGGATATATGTGTCAAAGGTGGAGGGAACAAGAAGTGGGAGACCAAAGTGGAGGTGGAATGATGGAGTGAAAAAGATTTTGAGCGATCGGGGCCTGAATAAACAGGAGGGTGAAAGGCGTGCAAGGAACAGAGTGAATTGGAACGGTGTGGTATACTGGGGTCGACGTGCTGTCAGTAGATTGAACCAAGGCATGTGAAGCGTCTGGGTTAAACTATGGAAAGTTTTGTGAGGCCTGGACGTGGAAAGGGAACTGTGGTTTTGGTGCATTACAAATGACAGCTAGAGACTGAATGTGAATGAATATGGCCTTTGATGTCTTTTCCTAGTGCTACCTCACGCTCACGTGGGGAGAGGGGGGTGCCATTTCATGTGTGGCAGGGTGGCAGCGGGAATGGATGAAGGCAGCATGTATGAATATGTACATGTGTATACACTTATATGTCTGTGTATGTATATGTATGTATACATTGCAATGTATAGGTATGTATATGTGCGTGTGTGGGTATTTATGTATATAAATGTGTATGTGGGTGGGTTGGGCCATTCTTTCGTCTCTTTTTTCACTACCTCGCTACCACAGGAGACAGTGACAAAGTGCAATAAAATAATAAATAATAAATGAAATATGAATATGCGTGATCATGTTTGCATGCATGAGGGGGAGGGATATTAACACATGGGGTACCATCACTTAAAACATTTTTACTATATCACAATTTATTTCAACTTTTCATGTTCTTTTTATTCACAATTTCTTGATTAGCTATATTATTTGTGTGTGTGTGTGTGTGTGTGTGTGTGTCATTTCTATCTGTATATTATGGGAAGAATTTTACATGTGGATCCTCATCTCTTAACATCATTGTCATAACTTAAACTTTACATTAGCAATAACAATGAAGGAAAAAAGAGGATAATATAGGAAGCAGTAAAACAGGCACTTCACAGAGATGAGAAAATACTGATAATGAGGGATAAAAACTGTAAAGAGATAGACAGGAAGGAATTTAGATTGTAATGGTAACAGGGAGTCACTGAGACAAATTTTTAGTGTTTATGGGAGATTTTCTATACCAACATGTCCTCAAATACTCTATCATTACTGGACCTCATCTTCACTCAAACTAGCATGGATATTTGAAAATTATATACATCAACTGTAAAAAGTGATCATGTATTGTTCAAGTGTGACTATGAGGTACATGAAGAAGACTTAAGAGCAGAGGTGACACAAAACCTAAATACGAGATACATCAAGGAAACTACGCAAGAATGGTTTCTACTGTAACATAGACCAAAAAATGGGGGTCAGTAGCTAAGAACAGCACATTGTGGTGAGATCTTTGAAATTCACAATGTAGGAGCATAAGCATTGGTACTTCTAGCCTTAAATATGAAGGGCATGTTAAAAAAGAGAGGGAAGACAGTTTCCATTTTTGGCCTCCATGATGTGTTTAGGGTTGCTGACCATGATGCATTCACGAGCTGCTAAGGGTCCAGCACATAGATTCAAATCCTGGTTGCAACATTTCAGATGGCCAGCTTTTGCAAGGTTTCAAGAGTAAGAAATGAGTACAGCATGATAAAAGAGGGTGAATAATGAAACTTTAAGAATAATATCGAGGACAAGTTAGGAGAAAATCCAAAATTTTCCTTTATGAGGAATTAATTGTCAGTTAAACAGCAGCTAATCAGGCTATGGCATTCAAATGAAAGAACTGCATATGATGATGCATAACATGTGAGGAAATGAGTAACAGGTTAAAAATGCTTTTCACAGTAGAAGACACTAAAGCCTCACCACCACTGAGCCTGAGTGGAAAGGAGGTTTTAGAAAACACTGATGAAATTTCACCACATTCAAGACTGCTGGAGAGAGGCAAAGAGTGAAGATGGTAAAAAAGCACGTCATAGGTTTCTATAAAAAAAAAAAAAAGGAGACCAAGAACAGGCACTGGCTTTGCTGAGTGTGGTCTGGAAAAGATATTTACAAAGCAAATGGATGACTTTCTAAATGAGAGACCGCATGTTTAGGGAAAGGAGGTCATGTGTAATGTGTAACAAACTTAGATTTCAATGAGAGTGAGCCCTGCCTAAGGATAAAGGGAAGGCTGGATGGATTGCTGATATCTGGGCTGCCAAAAGGCATTTGACCCTGTACCACATGGGGGGTAGTAATGAAGTTGGATCACCATGCAGGACTGTGTGTGTGTGTGTGTGTGTGGGGGGGGGGGGGGGATCCTTCAATGGACAGATTATTTCATGTGAAGGAAACAAAGGACACGTGTCAGAGCCTTCTCAAAATGGGATGAGGTGACCAGAGAAATCCCATTACTCTTCTTGATCTATGTAAATGACTTGCCTAAAGATAAGAACTCCTACTTGAAAATACGCACCCAACCTGCGTCAGTAATGATACACCCAAGAACATGCTGTTACTGAGAGGAACCTGTGCCAAGTTTAGTCTTGGAGAAGCTTTTTCTCAGCTAGTATGCACTAGGCATAGGCTCCCAGCAGATGGTGATGGTAAGCTAAACCGTATCCACTTATTTCCTTAGTGTTAATTTTTCATTTTGTGCGTCCTCGGGTATCCCCCTACTGTGTATTTAGGTGATGTCAACTCTCACTTACCTAACTCCAATCCTTTCCAAATCCCTCTCATTTGCACAATCAAGTGCTCAGCAAGACTGAGCTCCATTTACTAATTAGTTCATGTCTGTGGTCATAATCTGTTTCATCATTGCTAAGTATGTCTTTTCCCCTTGTGATTATAACCTGATAACTATATATATTGAAACTGCTCATTACCCTATGCTATAACTTATTCCGTACTATATAAAATCACATAAGCCTCTCTTGTCATGACGCCCCGTTTCCCAGCAAGATGACAATGACAGATTTGATGCACCGTATCAATGGACCCCTCATACCCAAGGCACAACTTCCATAATGAAGATTCCAAGCACCTTATTAAATATCCCTCGCCTGTGAAAATTCTCAAATAAGGCGCCAGCTTCCATAACCATCCAGAGTGGTCAGTCCTCATCTCAGGGTAAATGCACCTACAGACACTGATTCAACATATCTTCATACCCATCCAGCTCAGGATACAATTTTTACGGTGAAAACACCAAACACCTACTCCTGAACTAACCTACATTTCCCCTGCCCATACAAATGCACATAACTAGAACTTATATCAACTTATTTAAGCTTTTTTAATCACACTTCTCAACTTTCCCTATGGTGAGCTTAACACTATTTGGAAGGTTGTATATATTATTCCAAGAACCATTTTTCGCCTAATCCTAGAATACAGTTTCCCAGTCCTACATCTACATGTTAAATGGGCGAGCTGTTGCCCTCTTAAAAAAAATTTATCACCCACCCTCTACAAAAGAAAAAAATATCAAATGCTTGAATATGTACAGAACATTACGGGAAGGGGTAAATTATTTAACCTTGTCGAACAACGGACCATTCAGACTCGAGACTAGCAGTAACATTTCCTACGAGTGAGGCAGCAAAGCTACAAGAAACAAGAAGTTACCATTTATTGAAACGGCACATCTGTGAGAACATATTCCCACAGAGTGACTGACATCTTTCTCATCACTTGAGCAAACTGGTGAACGAGTATTTATTAACATTCATCCCAGGACCAGTTTCTATGAAAGGATCCTGGGGTTCCCAAAACCTCTCTCTAATGGCTCCTGCATCCCAATGATGCACAATTTCCAGTATGAGGAAAACCTAAATTCCTTTAGGGTAAAAAGTTCATTCACTAGCTTATGCTCCTAGTGGTACATCCTCGCCAAAGTAACTTTTCACATGCGGTGTAATCTCTTACGATGCCCTGTAAACCATGTAAAAGGGTATATATAACTCAACATCTATGTAAATTTGATCTGATCTGTGTAATTTGTAATGCAAACAAATATGAAATTGAGTCCAACTACTGAAACGTCAGATCCAAACACTCGAACATGAAATAAACAATTATCAAAATCTGCTTACACAAAAATAATTCAAAGATAACACTCTGGATGTTCCCACCTTGATACCAATTGCAAAATGCCTTCAGAGGTAATATGGAGATAACGATAGTCTTGTAATCCAGATGCATCTGGCGGAAGAAACGTCATTATTCATAATGTGGCTTTCTTGAGGCCCCATTCTTGAAAGAGAGGAAATGCACATGCTAACTTAAGTGTTTGACAATATATTCCATGTTTCTCAGAAGTTTGTAATCGTTTGTAGGGCATCCGAAATATAAGCTAAATGAAGGTTTTCATGGGCAGTTTATCATCTTGGGTTAGTCTTTCATGACTGTGTTACGAACTTTGGAATTCTTTGGGTTATATGATTAGGAATATGCTATAGTTTAAAAGAAATGCAATCTAATTGTTTGTTTCTTGGCAAGTCCAGTGTAAGCAGTTCCTGGAAGCTCCTCACTGATTTATATTTATGACACAATTTATATCTTAATCAAGGGTCACTCACAGTTAAAATTCAATCATCTTCCCAAGGCTGTGGTCTTTCGTAGACATGTGTCATAAATGCGCTTTTCTCTGTTTTTGGACATCTTGGAGGGGAATATTGTTACTCGACACTATCTTTCCCTAAATTTACACAAATTCAAGAAATACCATTTTTAAGATACCTAAAATATTCTTCACTGTTGATGACAGCACCTAATCATCCATGTCAAACGACATATCACCAAAACGATTTAAGTCTCCCAGCTGGATCTTGGAGTACCTTTGCTTTCCATGACACAATCCGGTTATGCAGGGTCAAAAGGAGATCTCACTGCCACTCCTACCTTTGACTGAAGTACAGTTTGCCAAATATCTTGATTCCAAGATTGCAAGCTCCAAGAATCTTTCCGAGATCTCGACGTTTTCGAATTCCAATGGGACTTCTGTAAATCGACTACGTCAAAAGACTGAAGCAGTCCCATAGGTCGAATACTCTGAACCTACTAACACGCTGGTGGATTTAAGAGATTACTGAGCATGGACGTGCGAAGTTGGATCAGACAAATGAATCAGACCATTTCATATGAGGGAGCAGTCCCTTATGACGTGATTTGCCAGGAAAGATAGCTGGCCTCAAAAGTCTTACTACAAACATAAACACATCCAAATCAATATTTTCCTCTTTAAAGCAATTGATAATGCTGACCTACAGCTGCGTTGGGTGCGAGACTTAATTTCATGTCTAAGTTTGCAGTCTGATTCCAAATAATGGGATCGAATGTAGAGGGGACGGTGTTGAGTTTCCCCGTATAATCTTCTCCATCCAAGACACAGTTGCTAAACTTGCTGGTTCTTCCCCCCAACCTACCCAGGTGTCGTCGTCACCTCCTCAGCAGATCTTCTGTGATAAGTGTAAGATTATCATCTATGGAACAGACACTTTAACTCATTCTGCTCGAAGTTTTCCTTGCAGATCTTGAGTGCCAGTGACGTTTGCTTATTCACTACGTCGAAGTGGGGGGGGGGGTGTCAAATGCCCGGAATACAGTAGGCAGTTAGGTCTCTACTCCTTGCTGATCTATGTAATCACTCTGTTCAGGAAGGGTGATCGAATCTTTGTACCTTTGTAAAGATTTTAAAAATTATGAAGAACGTGGCTGTCGCTGCCTCCTAAGAAATTAAGACATGATCCTTGAGCTCCTGCCGCAAATATGACCGATTATCTTCCGTGCCTTTTATCTGAGGTTCAATTAACCTTTTCTTCCCTCATAGCAGTTGACATAACGACAAAAACATGCCTTAATCATGGCTATGTCGGATGGCAGGAAAAGTGAAGAGCATGAAAAAAAAGGGCTCCTCAGATCTCCGATACTCTTCAATTCCTGCCTCAGGACTCTCTCTCTCTCTCTCTCTCTCTCTCTCTCTCTCTCTCTCTCTCTCTCTCTCTCTCTCTCCCGTAGCGCTCAGGATGCTGGCCACGTCCACTGGCCGGGACCTATAGTCACAAGTGCAATGCTGTGTGCATTTTTGTGGTGAGAGTGCGGGTGGGCAAGTGAGCATGTATTACAACAAGCTGCCCTTTATTTCTCCCTGCTGGTTCATGAGTATGATATATGTATACTTAATGCATATATATATATATATATATATATATATATATATATATATATATATATATATATATATATATATACACACACATATATATATATATATATATATATATATATATATATATATATATATATATATATATATATATATATATATAATGCAACAATTGAAATCTTTATATCAGCCTAATACGAACAATGAATGTTCTACCTCATACATCTCCAGTTTGTTGTGAGTTAAATTATCATGTGACACAATTCACCTGACAGATTAAAACCAGTTTTAGTTACCATAACAAAAAAACACTCTAGTACCCCTTCACTACCAACCAGTAATATAATTAGGCTCATAACTATAAGCTGGAAAATCCCGTGTTCACTCCCACGACTGCGTTCGTTGGCTCTTAAAGTCTATCGAGTCAGTCGGTCTTTTATATGTTTCCAGTACTGTAATTTATCATCCGTGTTCTTTACCAGCAGTTATCGTCCTTATCTTTTATATTATATAATGTTACAATTCTCCTTTAATTTCCCTTGACGTAGGCAAGACCTTCATCATACTAACACTAACGCTGAAAATCCTGGTGAGACTGGATGGTTCTAATTCACGTGCAAACTCACCGCACAAGGGCATTGCGACCTCTGCAGAACATCACCCACGATCTCGCCTAAAAAGGACCTCTGCGCCCTCACATACAGTAACCACCTACGACTTCGCAGCAACATTGACACAAACCACCGATGCTGATCATCAGCGACCTCGGCATAACCAACAACCAACCTCTAATTCCTGTACTGTACAGTATGCACAAAATCTCTTTTCGAATAAAGAGGAAATTAGCGGAACAGCTATAGCCTGCATGCCGGGAAAAGAAAAAATTCCGTGGCTCCACACATTCTACAAGACATATTAGTACTTCCCTGTCTTTGACATTTTGAATGAATGGTCACAGAAAATATTCCAGAAGGTGAAACTACCAGTCTAATTCATCTACTTCAACGCCAAGTCACCAATGTCAGTTTGGCAAGCTCTGCTCCTTAGCCACCCCCCGCCCCCTCCCCCTTAACCTTTTTAGGGAGGCACAACATTGGACTCTGACGAATATGTCGTCTCGCTTTAAAAACAGATCATTAAACCCAAATGCCTTCTATGTAACTCTCAGTGTGAGATAAACATGTAGGCGTTATGTAAATAATATACATTCGTAAACATTATGAAGGAGTGTTGTTGTGGAGAGGTGTATTAACCTGATTACCTGGGGGTTGGTGTTGCTACTGGCTGGCTCCTTTTGTTGAAAGCCATGTAATCTGCGGCTGATGGTGCGTGGCGTTATCTGCACCAGTTACTGATGATGATGACGGTGTTGCTTGATGCTACTGTTGATACAGCTTTCCTATGTAATTCTTTTAACGTGTGTCACACACCGCATGTTTCTTGTGGGCGAGTTAATAAGTCAGGAGGAGATGGAAGATACTCCATGTTGCTGGAGGATATATTCTCTGTGAGCAGATCTTTGAATATCGGAGCAGTGCTGAGGTTTGCGTCGGAATCTTGCTGCACTTCACGATCAAATACACAAGCTCGCTTCATCCTTCTCATCCAGCATGCAACATCTATTTACCCGTGAACAAGATATAAATATCTTATAAAATCCCTCCACACTTAATTTGACAGCTAAACTATCAGCTAGCAATTAATCCACGTTACTATGCAGGAGAGAACAGCAGTCTATGTGAGAGGTCGACATTTGTCAAGCAATGACATCGCAAAAGTAGCCATATGGGTATGAGAGGATGTCGCCATAGCCAATTCAGCTCCAGGAACAGGCACATTTCCACCACACTAAAAGTGATGAGGCCTAAGCAAGCGTTGCATTTCTCGCCAAGTTATGGGGCGCCGTGCTCACCACATATACCCTCGGATATCTCTTACCACACACTTCCAAATCCATTACTCTGTATCCGCTCTGGATGCCATGGCCGACGCGTTTCAGGTTACCGCATATTTCTGACAAATTCTCACGCGTTCATGATTCAGCCTTAACTTGTATAACTGTGAAAATTGGCCATGAAAATCTACACTACCCATGAGACAGTCACCGTTAGAAGATTGCTGCTGGCACCTCAGAAGCCTTAAATAACGGTCGCGTGGTATTAAGTAGCATC
The DNA here is from genome assembly GCF_036320965.1 of Panulirus ornatus. Taxonomy (NCBI): domain Eukaryota; kingdom Metazoa; phylum Arthropoda; class Malacostraca; order Decapoda; family Palinuridae; genus Panulirus; species Panulirus ornatus. The sequence continues at coordinate 16,216,488 of NC_092235.1, forward strand.
TTGTCGATTAAGTAGCAACAGTACTAAGTAACCTTTTGATTATAGTTTTCATTCTTCCAGTAAATCACATCTATGTAATATTAACGATACTTCAGAACGGATATATACGTATATTGTTTTCATATACGCCATTAGGCCTACAATTACATCGAATACGTTTGATCATCTTTAAGAACTTTGGTTCTTAAAGGAAAAGAGAACTTTTATCATGTCATTATCATACTTGAAGACAAAGAATGCAACAACAAAGGTTCACACATTTAAGTTAAATTACCAATTCTTTACTGGACTTAATAGGTATGTATATTTGCGTGTGTGGACGTGTGTATGTACATGTGTACGGGGGGGGGGGGGGGGGGGTTGGGCCATTTCTTTCGTCTGTTTCCTTGCGCTACCTCGCAAACGCGGGAGACAGCGACAAAGTATAAAAAAAAAAAAAAAAAAAAAAAAAAAAATAATAATAATAATAATAATAATACAAATCCATTTGCTTTTATGTAGCATTTATGGATCTGGAGAAGGCATATGATAGAGTTGATAGAGATGCTCTGTGGAAGGTATTAAGAATATATGGTGTGGGAGGCAAGTTGTTAGAAGCAGTGAAAAGTTTTTATCGAGGATGTAAGGCATGTGTACGTGTAGGAAGAGAGGAAAGTGATTGGTTCTCAGTGAATGTAGGTTTGCGGCAGGGGTGTGTGATGTCTCCATGGTTGTTTAATTTGTTTATGGATGGGGTTGTTAGGGAGGTAAATGCAAGAGTTTTGGAAAGAGGGGCAAGTATGAAGTCTGTTGGGGATGAGAGAGCTTGGGAAGTGAGTCAGTTGTTGTTCGCTGATGATACAGCGCTGGTGGCTGATTCATGTGAGAAACTGCAGAAGCTGGTGACTGAGTTTGGTAAAGTGTGTGAAAGAAGAAAGTTAAGAGTAAATGTGAATAAGAGCAAGGTTATTAGGTACAGTAGGGTTGAGGGTCAAGTCAATTGGGAGTTGAGTTTGAATGGAGAAAAACTGGAGGAAGTGAAGTGTTTTAGATATCTGGGAGTGGAGCTGGCAGCGGATGGAACCATGGAAGCGGAAGTGGATCATAGGGTGGGGGAGGGGGCGAAAATTCTGGGAGCCTTGAAGAATGTGTGGAAGTCGAGAACATTATCTCGGAAAGCAAAAATGGGTATGTTTGAAGGAATAGTGGTTCCAACAATGTTGTATTGTTGCGAGGCGTGGGCTATGGATAGAGTTGTGCGCAGGAGGATGGATGTGCTGGAAATGAGATGTATGAGGACAGTGTGTGGTGTGAGGTGGTTTGATCGAGTAAGTAACGTAAGGGTAAGAGAGATGTGTGGAAATAAAAAGAGCGTGGTTGAGAGAGCAGAAGAGGGTGTTTTGAAATGGTTTGGGCACATGGAGAGAATGAGTGAGGAAAGATTGACCAAGAGGATATATGTGTCGGAGGTGGAGGGAACGAGGAGAAGAGGGAGACCAAATTGGAGGTGGAAAGATGGAGTGAAAAAGATTTTGTGTGATCGGGGCCTGAACATGCAGGAGGGTGAAAGGAGGGCAAGGAATAGAGTGAATTGGAGCGATGTGGTATACCGGGGTTGACGTGCTATCAGTGGATTGAATCGGGGCATGTGAAGCGTCTGGGGTAAACCATGGAAAGCTGTGTAGGTATGTATATTTGCGTGTGTGGACGTATGTATATACATGTGTATGGGGGTGGGTTGGGCCATTTCTTTCGTCTGTTTCCTTGCGCTACCTCGCAAACACGGGAGACAGCGACAAAGCAAAAAAAAAAAAAGAAAAAAAAAAATAATAATAATAATAATAATAATGATACTGATAATAATAATAATAAGAAGAAGAAGGAGAGAGAAAAAAGGAGGAAGAGGAGAAGAAGGGGGAAGCCAAGAAGCTAGAAGAATGAGGTGAAAGATGCATTTGAGGACTCGGGGCTTGAATATGTGAGATGCGCATGGGAAAGAGCGAAGTGGAGCAATGCAGTACAGAGTGGGTACCCCCATCCTTATAGATTGCACAAAGTTCACTCATTCAAAATTGGCGACCTAGAAACTTCAAATAATAATGAAGGTACCCTAGGATCGAGCTGGACTCAAGAGTACCACTCAATGAAGTCAGACTTGAAACAGAATTTATCAGTAGGGAAGACGAAATCTAGTCAAGTTTAATGCCTCCAAGACCCAGTTTCTTCCCATCTCTCAATCGAAAACTCCTCACACGTATCGTCTCTGCTTTGACGCACTGAATATATGGTATTACTGCAACATTTACTCCCTTGAAAATCCCACATTAGGGAAATAAGTAAGTCTACCTTTCAAAATCTGGGAGTCCTGTCTAGCTGTCGAAATTTCTTTTCTTCTGAACAGTTGCTCTGTTTATATAAAGGATTCAATTGTAGTTGTACGGAATACTGTTCTCACATCTGGGGTGGTTCTAGCTCTGCATCCTTACTTAAACAGTTGAGTCGAAAGCAATTCAAATCATAAACTGTCCCAAGCTAAGTTTCAAACTTGACCCCCTTGCCCTACATCACAATGTTGGTTAACTTTCCCTCTTCTACACGTACTACTTTAGTTTTTCCTCCCAAGAGCTGGCTGCTTGTGTGCCCCCCACCAGCAGTTAGACCACGCGATACTCGGCAAGCTGCTGCGTCACATGACTACTGTGTGGCCGTTGGCCTACAACTCAAAACCTTGAAACTCTCTACCTTCTCATGTCTTCCCCATTAACTATGACCTGACACATTTTAAAAAACAGGTTTTTCACTTCTTCCAAACTTCTTAAAAACTCTCCCTTACCTTTTCTTTTCATCCTTCATAATCTTTTATATTTCAATTAAAAGCCGGCCATGGCCTCCAACGGAAAGAAGAAACTGCTGCAAGTTGGCCTCTGAAGGCCGTTTTCACTACCAGTGGCCACCCCAGCCTTAAAACAATTAGAAAGTCAAAAAAGGCCATATATATATATATATATATATATATATATATATATATATATATATATATATATATATATATGGGGCCTTTGTTGTCTTTTCCTAGTGCTACCTCGCACACATGAGGGGGGAGGGGGATGGTATTCCATGTGTGGCGAGGTGGCGATGGGGATGAATAGGGGCAGACAGTGTGAATTGTGTGCATGGGTATATATGTATGTGTCTGTGTGTGTATATATATGTGTACATTGAGATGTATAGGTATGTATATTTGCGTGTGTGGGCGTGTGTGTGTGTACATTGTGTATGGGGGTGGGTTGTGCCATTTCTTTCGTCTGTTTCCTTGCGCTACCTCGCAAACGCGGGAGACAGCGACAAAGCAAAAAAAATAAAATAAAAAATAAAAAATAAATAAATAAATAAATAAATAAATAAATAAATATATATATATATATATATATATATATATATATATATATATATATATATATATATATATATATATATATATATTTGATAAAAGCATCAATATGATGTAGGACTTCCAGACAGACGTGTGCGCATCGGGTACTTCCTCTGTAGTTACTAGAGTATTACTACGGACGTGTGGCTAACCTGCATTGCTTTACCTACTGTGCGAATGTATCAGTGAAAGTCCACATCAGTGAGGTGAGTGTGGCTCCACGTTATCTCTCAAGCACATTATTTAACTGCGGTGATTCATCTGTGTATACACGGCGCTTCACACGTCTTCCGTGCATAATATACTCAGGCCAGGTCGCCCAGTGGCGGGCAGAGTGTTGGATCCGGACAGCAACACAAACAGCTGTTTGATGCCCTGCAAGGCAACATCGCTTCAACACAAGACCAGTGATGTTATCTCGCAGATATATATACTGTCCATTTTTTTCCTCCATGGGTGTGCCGCCTTGCTCACACAGTTCATGACCCTGGTATTTAGACACATATTCACTAAAGAATCTAGTATTATCTTCGTTCGTTCTACCACAGAGGAAAAAAATCCGGATAATGGATCTGTAGTTTTGTTGGAGTGTGTGTGTGTGTGTCTGTGTGTGTCCTATAGCGTTGGCACTGCCAGTTTTGGTAGTGCCTATGTGATGGTAGTACAAGAGTTACTGGTATGGATGTTGGGAGGAGGGGAGTGGTGTGGGCAGCGTGGACAATGCCTGCCCGTGTGGGTGTTGGAAGGGTAGATATGTTGTCACCGTGCATGATGTTTGTGTAGGAGTTAGTGATACATACGTTGGTAATGTGGGTCGCGTCGGTTCACTGAAAGGGTGTTGGCCGCGTGCACGTTGGCAGTGTTAGTGTAGGGAGTGACGGTGATGGTGTTAATATTCTGGATACTGGTGATAGGTGTTGGCAGTGTTGGTAACACCAGCGTGGCATGCATGCATGCAGGCAGGCAGGGGAGGGCTCACAGGGCGTGGCTGGAATGACCTTCACACTGCATGGCATGTCTGGCCGACATAACCACAGACGGAGGTGGCTGGGTGGTGGCCTCTGATAGCATTGTGAAGTGTTCCACCACGACGAGCAAAACATCCTCGCACACCCACACACCAGCAGAGACATCCACACGAATGACTGCTCACACCTGAGCACGTCGACCCACGTCACTAATCGTCTGGGGAGAATTGCACACATTTAGGGAAACTTAAGATAAATACGCTTTACTAGGGACGAAAAGAGAAAAAAATGAAATACTTTGTTCAAACACGTTTTCTGTTTGTGGTAGCAGCTGCGAACAACGGATGTTTAAAACATAACCAATCACACTCCAGCATTGAACCACAACCTCACCAACAGTCCATTTGCTTGTTTTCCTGGTTGTTTCAAAAGAAATGTATAACAAAGTTCAACATGGCTGGGATGTCATAAATGAATATAATGTAAAGTCATATAATTTCATCAAAATCGAATCTTTCATGAGTCCTTGTTTTTCTAACCATCAATATCAGAGTTCATTCAGGCTATACAGAAAACGGAGATTATGACAACCAATTGTACTGAATATTAGCAACATCATGACCACCTTAAGTGGTCTCCCTCCTCGTCTATTACAGCTTGTAAGAAATCATTTCAAATTTTACCAAAGAAGAATATCTATTCCATTAACTAATTCAGGAGCACAATGTATCGATGACACATCATCATCATCGTGCAAGGCAAATATAACAAAGATATTTGGAAGTGACACGCACACACACACACTGACCATGAAACACCACAGACCGTCCCGAGAAGGACCCACACAAGTTCGAATCCTGTGCATTACATTCGACCAACCCAGGGATTCATCCTCCATTCGAGGCTGGTCGAAAAATGGGTACTTGGCTTTGGCTAATGTGTGTGTGTGTGTACTCAGGTATAAAGAAATGATACATGTACACAAGATCAGGAGACGGGACAATACGAACATCACAAACAGTAAATTGTACTCATATATATATATATATATATATATATATATATATATATATATATATATATATATATATATATATATATATAACGAGGCCCCTGTAGCATTCAGGAAGCTGGCCACGTCCAGCGGTTGGAAGCACGGGTCTTTAGATGCTAAAGTGTTGTGATGTGTGTATGCATCTGTGTAGAGAGAGAGAGAGAGAGAGAGAGAGAGAGAGAGAGAGAGAGAGAGAGAGAGAGAGAGAGAGAGAGAGACAGCAGGGCAACTGCGCAATAGTGGTACGTTAAGTAGATGAAGCTCCTTTAGCATGACACACTTCGTTGTAAGATCCACACTTGTCATTACCATAACATATAGTGTCAAGCTGACCAATGTTATAAGACAAGACAGCGAACGTTACTGAATATGACCTTTGCTTGTGGTGTACGCCCTACATCGCCTCCTGTTGGTACACGTGCAAACATGACATTTAAACATTTGACATTCAACCCGCTGAGACAGCGGGAATACAAGCGCACCCAAACAGGATGGAAACAAATGAAGATGCAGGGCTAACACAGAGTCGCTGCCGTATTGATTCTTCCAAAATTGATTCGCTTCGAGTCTCGGGTATATCTCGTGGCGAGTTTTCAGGAACATTGTGATTAAATACATAATGTATGTAATTTCCAACCAATTTCTGTTTGGTTATCTGTACCTCCAGTCACTGTTCATAAGGTATAAATGCGTCTCATCCTGACATATCTCTGAACTCTGACATTACCTAACTACAGGAATTTTAATACACCATTTGAAACTTCGGCTGAATTATGACTGTGTTCCAGTTGAGGGCGAGGGAGGAGGCAGGCTGAGCCAGTTGTCCTTCTAATGAAAATAAAAGTCTTATAAAAACCAGAATCCTTACAGGTTCATAAACACTGCCTTCACTAAGTTATGAGGTTATTTCTGCAAGGAAATTCTTCCATGCTCTGCCCAGATGCTTTACTGAATTGTAAAACTTTAATCTTTCTGGGTTTTTGAAGAAAGAAATGTATAAAGTAAGACTGACCAGGTGGCGCTGCAACACACACAACGGTGTGAGACACAGAAATCTCGTCCACAAGGCTGGACCTGCACCTCCCTGATACAAGGACGTCGCTGCCTCAGGGTGACGGAGGGCGAAAAAAAAAAATCTATAATGACCGAGTCAAAGCAAAACGCTCGCCTGGCAGTCACACTCTAGTCCCAACTACTCTCACTGGCCATCTGCCCTCGCTCCTAACATGACTGGTCAAGTTAAAACTAGTATGCCAGCAGAAAAACCTCGGAACAACGTAGTGCTTCACTTCTAATACACACACACACACACACACACACACACACACACACACATAATATATATATATATAACCTGTTGAACATCCTAAGGGCACTAAGCCTTACAAATTCTGTACTTAAACTAACCTGGATCAAACTATTATAAGAGAACCTTAACCCTTACCCTCATGTGATCACTAACTCTTATCTCGTGTATAATTCTAATCCCATTAACCTTACGTGAACCCAACCTTACCCAAGCGTACTTCAACTTGACCTAACCTAAAACCACAACAATACCAAACTACATCAAAAATCTTATTCATAACAAACTCACTGTGGCTGGACAGGTGGCTTTTCAAAGGCTAGTGCTTGCTGGCCAGGAGGGTCATTTCTGAACATGCACACTGTTACCAAGTGCTGTATGAATCCCCGGTTCTCATGAACTAAGGTTAACTTGGTCATGACAAAGTCGAGGGCACATGCAATGGTAGGGCGGGCAAGGGGGGCGAGGCTTCGAGGCGACCCTACCAAGGCCAGCTGGCGCACATTGTTATCGAGGTTTTTGCCGGGGATAAGAGCAGTGTGATGCCATCGCATGATAACTGTAGTGAATGCATCAGCTCCTAATGTCAATACAGTAATTATGTTTCCATAACCCGGTAAACCATTAGGTAAACATGCAATCCTGATGTATCCAAGGTTGATACTGTCAGCTTCAATTAACTAACACACGCTACGTGGCACAGGTAGTTTTCACATAATACTAAATCACAATTAATGAACCTCATCTAAAGTCTTCATCAAATCAAACTAGTATTTGTATCCAAAACGTCAGGTAAATGTTTACAATCATCAACAATGTCCCGATGCACGTCAGCTGATAATCCTTGAAAATGAATTCAACTAGTAAACTGTACCAGAAACCATCATCAGCAGCATATAACAAGTGCTACTAACTGTGATGAATGTGTTACCTGACGGTGTACTTAACCACGTCAGTATATACTGCAACACATACGTCATGGTGTACGTAACAACGTCAGTATATACTGCAACACATACGTTAGCTGATAACTGTCCTACAGCACAAGAGCTGGCACAATCCACCACCGTAGCTGGCATGATATCATTACTGTGTATCAGTCTCCTCGCCACGAAGGTACAACGTCTAGGTATCATAGCGCGACCTCAGCAGGTCAAAGGCTAGGTCATCATACGAACGAGTCGTGCCGTTCTGGTCAAAGATTGTACCGTCGTGGTCAATTTGTAAAGCAAACTTAATTTCATATTAATCATATAAGAAGTCAGCTGTTTTCAATTAATCAAAAGCAGCTGACTTCAATTCATCCACCAAGTGCCAATAGCGTGTGTATCACACTACACATCTTAGATCGTCCTTTGTAATGGTATAAAATCATACTGAATTAGTCACCTTAATTTTTATATATTCAGCATATATCAAACATGTCTGTTAATTTTTTAATACTCATGCCACCTTACCATCATAACATACCACATCCTTTGATATGGAAGGCTCTCACTTCGTACACAATAAACACTATATATCATCAAATATTATCAATCTTGTCTGGTGATTAATTGGCTTAAAATACTGTTCCAAGCATGTTACGTAATGCACATGTCCTAACAACGAAAATCAGCTAATACTTGCATCAGTAACGCCTGCACAGAATTCTACACATTAAATGGAAATTATATTGACCATCGGCCTGTCTTGTGATAGCAAACAATGAGAGAACTATTAAACCATCTGCCTGCAAACGTACATTCTAGTTAAAAAAATATACATTAAAAATCTAAAACTAGAAAAAATAGACACGAAAGTTTTATTCAATTATATATATATATATATATATATATATATATATATATATATATATATATAACCTACAAGTTATCTCTCGAACGGGTAACGAAAATTTCGTGCCAGACAACTGAATTACTGCACATGGAAACGAACGTGATATCCTGGACTTTCATATATTCTTCCTTCACATTTATTATATAAAAACGTTTCTTGGAATAAATGAAGATATAATACATGATCTTGTTTTTTTCTTCATATTGGAGGCTACAGTCACGGACTTCAGTCCTCATGCATGTTAGGCCTTAACTGATATACGAAAACGAGCTAAAGAAAAAGAAATGAGAAAACTGTATTAAAAGTTTCTGGAAGAAGACGATAACTTGTCACTTGAAAACGGTCAGGTGGTAGGTAGTTGCTGGGAAAGACACGCGGGCTATAAAGACTTCCATAGCTCCGGGATGTTGTAGGTGTGGAAGCCTAGCACAACGGCTCGTCCTTCCAGATGCTTCCGGCTACACTAACAGTCATCCCTTGACGCCGTACATGCCCAGCGTCACGCGGGCAAGTAAGTGGTAGAGGCACGAGACAGTCAACCACCCCTCTCCCTTCCCACTGAAGACAGCATAATAATAATATCCAGAGAGCAGCGCAGGGCAAGTGGGTCAACCCTCGAGGTCAGGATGGGAGAATTGACGGGTCATGCTACTGTGGACTCGACTCTGCCTGGCGTGTGTGTGGATCCAGAACCACCCCAGATGTGAGAACAGTACTCCATACAAGGCCGGATCAATCCCTGGCATGATCGGAGAAACTGTTCACAAGAAAAGAATTGCCAGTATCTGATCAGGATTTGGCCCAGTCTCTTTAAAGGCAAACTTGGCTATTTGTGTAATGTGAGGTTTCCAAGATGGGCTACGTGTTACAGCGATACAAGGTATTTCTACTAAGTGGGGGAGCTACTGATCTATCAGGCGATACGAAAGTTGTGAGGAATTTAAAGAGAGATGGACAGAAACCGAGTCTCAGAGGCGATAAACTCAGCCAGGTGAGGTTTGAGCGTTTATCGGGACACGCTGCAGATCGAGCCACAGACGATGGAGCTGATTTTAAGGAACTGGATGAATGCAATGTTGAGCCGCCAGTGCATCTGGTTATTTGTTAAAGAAAATCATTGAGAAACACTGGGGAGAAAAAGAAATGATTTAAAAATCATAAACACCTGTATTACGTTCTATGGTCGAAGGCTGAATTCTCATAAAATTACGAGTCAGACTATATTCTAGCTTAAACCTTATTATAAGCGGCATAACTCGAGCAGCATCCAAACTAGTGTTATGGGTCTTTATGACACATAATCTACTAGGTGCTGGAAACAACTGAACGATGTTTCATAAGTATCAGATGCAAACTTACCAAGTTGCGAGCTAGCTTATGTTGCAGGTTACCGTGTGACTAATGCCACACGACAGACCGACCACCACAACAATTCCGTCGCTTCAGTGTACCAACATATCAATCCAAACACACACACACACACACACATATATATATATATATATATATATATATATATATATGTATGAACAAAGTGCATAGGAACGCGCACCTTCATTGAACATAATGTCCAACAGCCAGGATCGAACCCGAGACCAGTGTGTAACATGCGGGAATGCTACCGCTTGGCTATGGGCCTGGCTAATAGGGAATGACTATTCGAATATATATATATATATATATATATATATATATATATATATATATATATATATATATATATATATGGTAAAATCTATACATCAGCAGAAATAGCACCTACGAAAACTATTACAAGAACAACCTCCCCATGATAAGCATGATATTGTCTGCAACAAGAGCACTACCAACAATAACACCGACCAAACCTTATCACCAACTAACTACAAGCAGAGACTTCCTCCACCAACACAACAGTCTCATGAGGCAAACTGTGGTAATCAAACTGCGTCATCAACAGGCGTGTTGACACCTGGGGTACGATGGTAGGATCCATGAGATAGACGGTGCAACCCCTAAGCACGACGGTAAGACCCTTGAGAATAAGGATACATCCTTGAGCACGACGGTAAAACCCTCGAGCCCGACCCTTTGAGGACAACGACACGGCCGTAAGTACGACGGTACGACCCTTGGGGTTGATGGCCTGGTCTTTCACTTGACCCCCTATGACTTTTTCTTCATATCAACGATTTCATTTCGTCAAGACATTACACAACCCTCCACATCCATCAAATACGCTCCATCACTTACTGGACCTTCGTCTTGTTTCGTCTCGTCACAAGTGCCTCTTTAAACTCAAATTTGGCCAGGATTTTCTCAGTGGGAGCAGACGCAACATAATCAGGTCTGATGCCTCTGAAACTCGCTTTCTTCCCGTTTCTCCTTCTTAATAACCTCCACTGACATCTCCCATTACCCCTGGCGGATCTATAATGCCACGGCTCATCCCAACATACGTGATATCACCACACCATCTGATCTATCCTGGTGACCCCATATCACACACAGGGATATGTCCGCTTCTGAGACACTGGGAGTCGTTGATATGCCGAAAAATCACCTATTCTTAATACAACTTCTTCGATCATACAAAGAACTGAGAAAATCTAATGAAGTATTCCTCTCACATCTCGGCAGGTTCTAACTTAAGATACTTACTAGACAAAGTCCATAGCATTTGTTACTTATCATCATCTCTCCCGGTATGACCTCGGAACTTGACGCACTTGCCTTACGCCAGGGCTGTAATTCACCCTTCTCTCTCCTACTGATACAGATCTGGTTTCTCCTTCCGGAAGCGGTCTGCTTGCGTGTTGCCGCCATAACCTAGACCAGGTGATGGTGGGCCAGCTCCCGCGTCACATAATTACTGTGTAGTCGATGGTGTGTGAAGGGTGGGCGGTTTTGATGTTTCTTCCTTACACCTGTAAGGTTTACAATTTTGTATCCTCTCATGTCTTTCCTACCAACTATGGCCTGTGTCCATTTTTTTGAGGGTTTTCAATTCCCATTTGATTATTTATGTATTTCTTCTCCGTATTCACCAGTTTACCTTTTTTTTTCCTCTCCGTGACCAGAGCCTTCCATAACTACCGGGTCTAAGATAACCATGACCACTGATTAATCGGGTTCTAGATAGATAAACCACCTGTTCTTACACAACCAAGGCCATTCATTGACCGGTTTCCTCATATCTTAGGTTGGTGATTACCAGGGCCTGGGATAATTAGGGTGGATGTGTAAAGGTCAGGGTGAGACAAAGATGAATTCGTTAGTGCCAAGATGAAGGGTTACTGGTTGAGTCGTGACTCTCTCACACCATCCTGCTGATGAGGGAGGGAGGGAGGGAGGGAGAACTTTCAACATTTTGCCGGAAGGCTGGGCTAGCGTGTAACGCTAACCGCTGGAAAATAAAGATATACGAAGAACGAGTTGTGTGAGCTACATGTTGTCAAGAGTTATGTAGAAAAAGTGACTATGATTGTGTGACTATGAGTGGACTGAAAGCCAGCTGCCCACATGTGGGTGAGGCAGAGAGATAATCCAGCAATCTGGGCCAAAGGAGTGACAGTGGTCAGCCGGTGAAGAGATGGCTCACTGCACAGCATTCATCAACCGTCCAGGATATGCAAGCGGGCATTATACATCCCTCCCTGGTCATGTGGCTGCTAACTACATACTAAATAAAGAACAAAAAAGACAAAGAAACTTTCGCTCCACCCCACTGCAGTTTCAACATTCTATTCCCAAGATAAAAAGGTTCCCCCACAACACAATAGCTTGTGGTGCCTGCATTACAATAATACCAGTTTCAACTGGCTTCCCAAATACTGGCATGACTATACACTTTGATTCTAACATAAGTTCCAGTGTTTAAAAATCTTATCATTCTTTTCTGTTAATCTGATAACATTTTCTAGCACATTATCTCTTATTCTATATCTATTTTATGTTACATTCTTGAAAATAAGGCTCAACTGTTACTCTTTTCTTCCGCAAACCTCATCTTGCACGCTATCACATTTTCATATATTCAGAATTTCCATCATGCTCTTTCAAAATCACTCAACACTCCCATCCAATATTATATTCTAGTCTTAATCCAGTTCACTTGACTCAACACCCTCATAACTCACACTTTGTACGTCTGGCAGCACAGGCGCGGCTCACGATTATGCAAATATCGTACCTAATTCTCATCCAATCTGCAATTATAATGCGATAATTTTACTAAAGGCGCCATGCTGAAGTGGCCATGTCCTTTTAATGTCCTTTAGAATCACACAAGTCAAATAAGATAAAAAGTAATGACCTTTGATATAATGCAATACAAAGGGAGAGAGAGGAAAAAAAGATATACAATGATGTAAAGAAGTTAAATACGATGAATCATATCCAGACTAAACAGGTGCTTTAAAATCACCTCAAACATACCTTACGATGAAACATCTTTTGCTACGATCAATTTCAGCATCAAAATTTTTACACTGCATTCAAATACAAAATCAAAATGCCTATTACAACAATGCTTGCAAAAACGTACGGTATCATCATCATATCATATTTCCTGAGATAAAATTCGAAAAGAAGGAAGCATCAGAGATGAATTTGCTGCCCAAATGATCAAAAACACATTATGAGGGACGACCTCAGCGGCTGGCTGGGTAGGGGGACGACAGCCTGCTAGGCAGGATCCAGTCCGCTGACAGCACGATTAACCAAATCATAAACGGATGGATTAAAAAGAAACATGTCATGATTGCTGCCAACAATGGGGGAATCGTTGGTAACATGTATTTTTTCCTCTTTCTTTTAAGTCTAATACCATTTTCATGACGATCATCAGCTTATAATAATATGTGTGTAAAAGTTTTACCCTACTAGCAATGCTATACCGACAGTAAGGTAAATAGTAGCAACACTAAGGTAAAGTAACAACAGGATGCAACACGGAAGTGTAATACAAATGACACTGTCAGCAGACATGATGATGAAGGGAAGGTATATACCCTGTACCACGGTTAACTGACGCCATACATCGTATGTTCCTTTCCCTGCTTGCCTGCGCCGCGAGTCCCTTACACGACTAATGGGGTTCCCGCAGCGCCAAGACGACCGGACACGTCCATCGGGCGAGACCAGAGGTCAAAAAGTGTGATGATGTTCCTTGTAGGATATAAAGACATTCTTTGGTTACAGTAACTGATAAATCACCTTTGGTAAGGCTGCATCATCGTTGGTGGACGAAAGGAGTACAACCTCGTCGAGGAACTTCTCACAAAGTCTATTTTTCCCGGCTATACATTGAAATGCAGCCTCTGAGCTACAGGAACCCTTGTAAATAGACACCTGAGGTATATATATCATATATATATATATATATATATATATATATATATATATATATATATATATATATATTTTTTTTTTTTTTTCAAACTATTCGCCATTTCCCGCGTTAGCGAGGTAGCGTTAAGAACAGAGGACTGGGCCATTGAGGGAATATCCTCACCTGGCCCCCTTCTCTGTTCCTTCTTTTGGAAAATTAAAAAAAATTGAGAGGGGAGGGTTTCCAGCCCCCCGCTCCCTCCCCTTTTAGTGTGTGTGTGTGTGTGTGTGTGTGTGTGTGTGTGTGTGTGTGTGTGTGTGTGTGAAGGATGGCAAACACGCCATAGTAGAAAATAGTACACAAACACAATCATCCTGTACAACCACGTTACAGAAAAAATCGTTCTCTACTCGACATCAATTTTGAGGCCTTTGGTGCATTACACTTCTCTACAGTACCACTCACTCCACGAGTCAAAAGACGAAAATAATTATGTAATATAAGGTAATACTAGATATCTCGTCCATACTATCTTTATCATCATGTTTAACGTCAAAATGAGCGAGGTGAGCATCGAGTTTTTCGGCGGGAGGCGTCGCCTGGGCGTATCCGCAGTGAGCATCGCGTCGACGCACTAACCCAATAACCTTTATTTCTTTTAATATGGCGTCGTTCCAAGCTGACTTTTGACTTTCTGCTATTTTGACATTTTCTCCTTCGCCAGGATGTTCCCACTTTACTTACTTGTGACATGCAATTTTTTGAGGCATTCGTTTTCCCGCATGCCAGAGGAAATAAATATATATTCTGACCACCAGCAGCCACAGCGAACAAGTCTTCGCCATATTACTTACTGCGTCAACAATGGCTAGCTCTGGGAGGTGCCCACCCTCCTCATATTTTTGTACTCTTTAATTCAGAGGAACTGCCTTACCATTTTCTTTCCTTGTAAGTCTACTTAAAACAACACATTTATATATTTTCATTTTTCTTTTCTGACATCTTTTAAGGACTGGCTGAAGGATGAAGATAATGATCGTATCTCCCAATACGGATGTTGTCACCTGAATTATTACAGGGACGATCATGGATATAATCCTGCCTCCGTTCCCTCCGTGTCCTAAGTATTAATCTTGTCTCCTTCCGCGTCTAGATCGGGAGAGGTAGAGGGTGGGGAGGAAGGCGAGAGATGTGTGGGGAGTGGTACGAGTTTAGTGTGGACGAGTACATTAGAAAGACAGACACAGTGGACCACCCTTTGGCCCATATCTACGTTGTAGGGTTGTTGTCGGATGGTTGTGTGTAGATACCCAGTGTGTAAGGACTTAGGAGTACCCTACATAGATGCGTGGAGGGCTGTGTGGTATACGCGTGCAAGAGCTTTATCCAAGGTTTTTTCTGTCCTAAATTGCGGCTAAGTGTGTATAGGTGTGTGTGGTACTCCCTCTTTGTACAAACGGGGAGGCAGCTTTGCACTCCCTGTATTGCTAAGATGTATCCCCTCGAACTTTCCAACAGTAGTCGATGAGCTTGAGCCACGAGTCCTTAGCTCCGCTGCTGTGGAAATGCTTCCTCGTGTCCCTCAGGACACTTTTCTTACCTTACTCCTAGTTTTGCTCACTTGTCTTACAATATCTTCTGGTACCAAAAAGCTCTTCTGTATTAACGTCCTTAGAAATGTAAGTAATAATCATGTTTCACTTGACTCTTTCTTTTTTCCAAAGTTGTGGGACCGATGGCTTCCCTCCATTCTTGCTACCGCTCCTTTGGACCCTTTCCAGCAACTCAGCGTAGTAGTTCAAGTGAGGAGACCAGACTATTGCCACATAACCCAGTTCAGGCCGAATATACGTCACGTATGCCTTCTCAAACATCACAGTTCATGAACTTGAAGGCAAATTTGACAGAGTTTGCTTTACTCTCGATCCTTTTCAGATGTGGTAACAAGGTCGGCGTGATGATCAGGTCTCTCTCACAACGTGATTCCTGTAATTCATTACTCCTGGTATATTGTGCACCGACTGGTTAATTAGAAAACTTCACCACTACATTTTCCAGGGTAAGACTTCATAAGGCATTTGTCAGATCATTGCTCTATATTGTTTATGACCCTTTATTGCGTCGCCGTCTCTCTTACTTCGTACTTCTCTCATGATTTTAACATCATCATCAAGAATATGCAGGTATGAACTTCCCTGGTCTGGTAAATCATTAACGTAATTCAGGAACAGTAATGGTCCCAAAACTAAGCCTTCGGGTATTCCCACGCGTCATGCCCAGCATAGCTTGAGAAGACTTCCCTGACGTATGTTTTCTAGTCCATTTACACTTCGGCAGCTGTTAATGCACATTAACAGCCCCCTTCTGATACCAGTCTAGATACTTAGCTTCATCGGTCTTCTACTGGGATCAGTAGATAGGCTTCCTTCAATCTTTTTTTCCTAACAAGTTTCTGCCTCATTCGTAAAATCAGGTAGATGTGTGACGCAGGATCAAATTTTCTGTACTTATGTCCCACATTTACAGAGTTTACACCATGAGAAGTACTGCTGTACCTGCCTCTTGGTTATCTTCCCTGGTGTCTTGCAGGTTATGTTCCTGAGAGATCCTGGGCCCACAACTCAAGAGGTACGTCTCTCTCTCATCTTTTCACAGTACTAGTACTATGATGGGTCTCATCCATTTCGGTGAGGCAGGATTTCAAAGATCACCTAAGGTTTAGCGAAGGTCTCCGCGCACACTGGCAGTACAAATGATGAGATGCCAACTGGACCAAGAGCCTCTTGCGGGTCCAGTTCTTTTATGAGTGCCATCACTTCCACTGGACTGACTTCGCCAACCCCAAAGGCATCTCGCCTCCTCCCTGATGACAAAAAACACTACTACCCCGGGTCTTCCACTGTGCGCACAACACATGTCACGCATGTCCCGATCAATCACTCCCCTTTAATCTGATAATTCGGTCCTTAACCGTTCATCTATACTTAAACTTATGAAATAATCTTTATTCTTCTTTCGACTTGACCGACTGTTCCTCTCCACATTTCATCTGTTTCCTCCCTTCTCATTCTCAAGTCATTTCTGGCCCTTGTGTATCGATCAACAGCACTGTGCCTGCGCGTCCTCCCTCAATACACTTCTCCCACAGAACAAGGAAGAGACGTAGCTACCGCTTGTTTACCAATGGCGTCTTAGCTACGTCTCTTCCTTGTATATCAACTGACTTCTCTACGTCTTCTATCTAATTCTTGTATCTCCCCAGACGATGCTGATCATTACACGAAAGTGCACGTGGGAACTTATCACGTTTAAATTTCCGGTGTTTTTTTTGCATATACAAGACCACGCGCACCACTGTGACCTCTCTCTCTCTCTCTCTTTATATATATATATATATATATATATATATATATATATATATATATATATATATATATATATATATATACATATATATATATATATATATATATATATATATATATATATATATATATATATATATATATATATATATATATATATGTGTGTGTGTGTGTGTGTGTGTGTGTGTGTGTGTTAATCTGATGGCCATGATTAGGGTTATTCAGGTTCCCATGCCGTCTAAGCTAACATAAAAAATAAATCTGGCCACAAGGTTCATACACTCTAATACAACTCTGATCTATATCAACGTGTTAAGGAATTCGACATCCTAATCTGTCTTTCTGAGTTGGCAGTTTAAGATTTCGTACTTTCCTTCCTTATACTTAAAACTGTTTCTGAATGACTTTGTGCATGTGATCCCTTCCTCTTTTACTATAGGATCCATCTCAAGAAGAAGATGGTCACCTTTTACGAGTGTGTGTGTGTGTGTGTGTGTGTGTGTGTGTGTGTGTGTGTGTGTGTGTGTGTGTATGTGTTAGCTGTGACGGCACGGGCAACTGGATGCCCTAATGAAGACCATCTTATTAACGCTATATTTACATATAGCCTAAGCAGGTACCCAGTCTATCGACCAACTCCTCTACGGGAAGATGAACTGCTGGGTTCATATTCTAGGCGCTCGAGGCTAGGGGGGGTGTCCGTGAATGCGTCATGGTCAACAAGGCTAACCGCTACAGCAGAAGAAACGTTCCTTTAACCGGCACATCATCACCACACCCGGTACCGGCTGAGTCTACTACCACAACGCCAAATGGTCAGGGGGAAACGTTTCTGTTCCTGGCATATCATCATACCCGGCACTGACTGTCTAGATCTACCACAATGCCGGGTGGTCAAGGGAAAGTAACTGACCTATTATCATCATACCCGGCACTGCCTGAGTCTACCGTAATGCCAGATGGTCAAACTTTTCCTCACCTCTTCCTCTCCTTACTCTTCTCTTGCAAAACTTACAATCATGTTCCTATGTCCTGCATTCTAGCCAAGGCCTACTAAGAATTTGTGTGTGGCTTAGTCTTTCTTTCAAAAAAGTGTGTATGTGTGTGTGTGTGTGTGTGTGTGTGTGTACCTATTTGCACATGATGGGGACAAAGTTCTACTTCCGTGTGTCCCCCATCATTAAGCATTCTTCACTATCAAGCAAATTTCAAACATCCTAGATTTATAGTTTTTTTCGTTACAATTTTCCAACCATCCATCACCCTCCAACTAACCATCCATCACCCTCCAACTAACCATCTATCACCCTTAAACTAACATCATCGCCCCTTAATTAAAATAACACTTCTTCAGGTCCTTTCTAAAATACTTCTTACCCAGCTACTTGCTACGACCTGCCAAGCATCTCAATTAGTACTAGTAATATCGTCCAAACAATTCATAAAGTTGACAGCAGTAATCAGGCTGCACCTCTGCCTCTACTTCATAGTGAGCAAGTCTACAGACTTTACCTCAGCTTCCTTAATTGAAACACTCTTTTAGCAGCTCTCCTCTGGGCTCTCTCAATTAAACTTCTGTGCGTCTTTTGGTTCAGTGATTAAGACTTGAGAAACATAAACCAAATTTGTTCTACTACGTGTTGTGACCAGTTTATCAAACGTTTATCCAGATTTGTTCTACTACATGTTGTGAACAGTTTATCAAACGTTTATCCAAATTTGCTCTACTACGTGTTGTGACCAGTTTATCAAACGTTTATCTAAATGCGCAAAAAATGCGATCCTACAATTTGCTATCATACAGTTTGCCTGCTTAAGTATTCTGATGCTCAGTTCTGGCGGCAGGTTAAGCACAATATTGACTCCCAGGTCTCTTTCACATACAGGTTCCCTGAGCTCACCTCCCGCTGGTTTAAACTGTCGCCTCGGCGCCTTCTCTCAGCGTCTCATCTAAATTCATTGACGACTGGATTAAAGTTGTTTATCAGACCAACTCTGGAGTTTGTCTGGGTTTTCATGAAAGCTGATGCAATCATCATTATTCTTTATACTTCTTTCATGACCTTGGCATCATCCGTAAACAATCCCAGGCAAGAGTGCACTGCATCAGGTAAACCATTTACATAAACTAATATCACTGGGCCCCCAAACCAAACAAAGCGGCTTCTCTCTCTCTCTCTCTCTCTCTCTCTCTCTCTCTCTCTCTCTCTCTCTCTCTCTCTCTCTCTCTCTCTCTCTCTCTCTCTCTCT
>NC_092235.1:16240992-16337817 GCF_036320965.1 Panulirus ornatus
CTGGATCAAAAACTACTAATATTGTCACTAATACAACAACGACGACAATAATTGATTTTGCAACTCCAGCTATCAACTTAGTAACATTACTATTACAGCTACTACTGATGTTGCCGACGATAATACAACCACTACTGTCACTAAGAAGTACTATCTACAACAACTATAACACGAACTACAAACATTTGTACTTCCTGTTGAATAGATGCACAACACTATTAGTCTAAAATGTCTACCAACACTTACCAACACTAAAATATCCCCAGGTGGAGAGTTTATGTGGGATGGATATCAGCAGCTCAAGGCCATCAAGCCAGAGTTCACAGCACGGTTCAAAACCTACAAAATACAAAAATTCTGTTGTTTTACTCTCTCAGGAAGGGTAAAAATACAAGAATGAGGAATACAACTATAAATCTTAATTGGTAAACGAGTTCTTTATACACATCAAAGATTTATACACAGTAAAGAACAAATGACAAAGGTCAACTGACGAAGAAGAAGGCGTCTTGGGAAGTCTTCCCACCAACTACAAAGGTCGGCGGGCTATTAATAGACAAACTTGATACATATCAAAACCCGCGACTTCACGAATAAGTAATTACACAGAAAAACTTTAGTTATGATGAATGAAAAGTAATCTCCTCAGCAAAGACACGTAAGAACCGAATCAAATATTCATTTTTAAAACACTTTTGAGTGTATGCTGAATGAGATGCTTTCCAAAAACGAGAATTGTACAAATTAACAGGTCTCTAGTTGGTACTTCATTATGGGAGCCAAATCACATTCAAATTACAGAGTATTCACACTTTTTTTTCTACCATCCTTCCCAGGCCGTCCCTCATCAGCAACCTTTCCTTGGACTTCTCTAACTTGCAAATGCTCGTCCTTGAAGGTCGCCTGACTTAATGCGCGCCACGCATCCGTCGCTATCAACTTAAAACTTAGAACTTTGATATTACTTCAAATTATATGATAATCAACGAGACTGTAGCACTCCTGATGAATGTGACTGATCGTGCAGACAGTGGCTAGTTTTTGTTCAAAGGCTTTGAAGTATGCAGCCTGGAGGGAGGCGCCACACGGGCTACATTCCAATCGCGGGCAGTGTTTCACGATGTTCGTAGTAGGAGGTAACGAGCAGACGAAGGTTGATGATATACTCAACATAAAAACTGCTGAGAAACTGAAGTAAACAAACGAGAAGTGGATAACTGATGAAAAACTTCCTCGGTGCAAGACGATTTACGTCATAATTAGATCTTGCCAAACGCTCTGGCTCCTGTAGCCTCCAGCAGCGATGAGTAACACGTACTTAAAACGCGACGCAATCTTTAAATGTGAAGGATAAATTATAGTGCATGTCCTATCGGAGTCAGATGTTTCTTTTTTATACCTTATCCTTCTAAAGATGTAGTTTTCTTGGTTGAGGTTACACATTTCATTCCGACCGTGTATGAAGCACTAAAATGATTAAGCATTATTTAGTTTGGAGGTCTGGTATTTACAATCTCGTATACATTACATAACCTGAAGAACAAGGTAACAATTATACGGAAATACGATTCTGCCGTCATCAAAATTGTTTGGATCACAAAGCAGGCATTTGTAAACAAGAGTACTTCTTCAATTCGTTCTCATCTATACATCTGTTTGGACTAAAATACCCATATCCCTGTAGGAGAGGATACGATGAAATTCTCTTATACAGCATTGCGACAGGTTGTCTAAAATAAGTAAGACTTTACGATGCAGTTTATGCTACGTTGAAATTCTCTTATATAGCATTGCGACAGGTTGTCTAAAATAAGTAAGACTTTACGATGCAGTTTATGCTACGACAGGTGATATGACAAGTTATATTGGGTTACAAAAATATCATCCGATTTTTCAAGGATGGGTTAAACTCTGACGAGTGACAGTACATGACAAGTAATGGATTACAATATTTCTATATACTTCAAGGATGGGTTGTGAGAGAAACAATCTTTGGTTAACTGTTATATCCTCATTAAAAAAAAAATTAAAACTAGGCTACGCCCACACACACACACACAACAGCGTCATATTGCTATAATTCTTGTCGAAGTGCAGCCAGACGAACAGCTGATGAATCAAGCTGCAACTATAAGAAGAATGTGGGTACAACGTGCAAGGGGCGTCCATGCTTTTTAGTTGGCTGTTTACTTGGGCTCAAACCCTATCGACTGCCAGGGTCATTAAAGCCGTCAACGTCAAGTTTTAATGAAGCGAAAAATCTTGAACGCCTTTTTACGTTCCAGATAATTCTAAGAAAATACATTCTCTCAAAGAACATACGTCCCTTTTTATGACTCTAATTTCTTAGTTTTTTACGAATGGCATGAATTCTGCCTAAATAGCCTTTAGCTGTAAAGTACGACCACATTTAACACCATATGTTCTACACACGATCACTAACAGAAAGGAGGGAACAATTGCTTGAATCTCAAACACACAAAAGTAGGTTAGGTTGCGTTAAAGCTTCGAAACAGGAAGACGAATTGAAATACGGCTTACGTAAGATTGGTGAACTCAACGCATTCGGTGAGTGAAGCTGCCTCCTTCACGACCTACAAGTTGCGCTCTACAAATGGCTAGGCTACATCCCCACACACACACATATAGACGGGGAACTGGATTCGTTGTGACTAAGCAGGAAGGCAGCTCCGGTTGCGTAAAAGCTTCATCTACAAACACACACACAAACATATATGGCAGGACTTCCGTCCACACAACAGGTGGGTTAAGGACTGCCCAAGAGGGTAAGCCACACACTAGACGAAGGTTATCAATTCGACAAAATGCTGGTATAATGCAGTCAAGTAGCCAATGAAATTTTATAAAGGGAGTGTAAACCTAAAGGTTGGACTATAAGAACTTGTTCCACTAATCATGCTTGACAGAAAAAAGATAACATTGTGAATTACCGTTCCAATATTTCGTTGCATAACAAAAATGCCTCGGAAATCCCAAATATCATTTGAACAGTGCTTGTGGCTGACAGAAAACGTGAGTATTTTCGAAAACGGCTTTGTTTAGAGAAAGGTGCAGAAGACAACGTTGGCTGCCGAGTGCTGAATGTCGTCAGCTCTTAATGTGCAAGTAAAACATAAAGCACAGAGATATATTTTGTCGCCTGCGTCTCTTGAGCCGTACCACGTATAACCTTTATCCTTAAGTACGTTTTAACCTTCTTATCCCCTTAACAACAACGTTGCCGCCCTAAAATTTTGCCCCCCACGGATGGGGTTTTTTTTAAAACTTTTATGGGACGTTTACTAAAAGTCTTAAATCAATAAATCAAAAAGGGATTTATATCAGATTAGCATGGAGGAATATCGAACACCACCACTTAATTTAAATCATAGGTTTGCATTTTAAATTTTTCTCTCAATTTCAACAATACTCGTACTACGAAACAATGTATTCTTAGTATTTCCATATGGCTGTCATAATTTATTGTACTCACTGTTTACCCCTTCCTCTTGTTCGTCCCTTAAAAAAAGTACGTAATATCTATCAGTGAAAAATAAAAAATTTTTAAAACTAAAATTTAGAAAAAAGGCTAGTTTAGTATACAAAAGAAATAGTACAACAAAACAAGAATCATGACGATAACCAGCGAACAAACCCTTCGTTAAAAAGAATATTGCACTTAGTAAACAATGACAGAAAGGGAACACCCACCTGGGGAACCACTGTTCTTGCCCCTTTTCCGCTGGGGGTTAGGTGACCCCCGGGGCTTAGAGCAAATCCCCACCCCGGTGCAGGGTTGTGCACCTAGCAATCCACCCCTGTCCAGGCAAACTAAAACCTATACAATATTAACAATGACTACTGCCCTTTTTTCATGTACCCAAAAATTTTTGCGCTCTCCTATAAGTTAAAAGATCTGTTATTCATGATCCCTTTTTAAACTCAATGCTGCTCCTTAGATCTTTGGCCCAAATTTTTTTTTTTTTTTACGAAACATTTTTTCCCCCCCTGAAGCCTCACGGCTGACAACACACGTGAAAGTTCAAGGCCAAATTTTTTTTCTGAAAAATAAATACCCTGGTATAAACCGCCTTTATCAAGTATTGTAAATCACAATCAAGCCAGTTGTCTTGGGGTTTTGATACTGAGCGATGTGGGGGACACCGCCGTTACAAAGGTTCGGCGGGTCTTCTTCTTCATAAGCCCCCTTCTCCCACGACTTTTTACGTCAACATCTCCCACGGTACTATATATACCCATCCCAATCCAACAGTGCTGGAAGCGTGATGTCTTGTGTGACAAATACACTCTAGAACTTGACTATCTACTCTTTCTGTGTCAGTAACAACAACTTAACCTTCTTAAGTATTCGGTCTTCTTAAGATGAAATTATCAAACACTCCTGGGTAATAACTAATATCAGTATGTCTTCCATACATCGCTCAATCACTCCTAATGTTCCTGCACCTTTCGAATGCTCCCTGGAGGAGTAGTCTCCAATACTTTTTCTACAGTGTATCTCTACTTCCCTTCCCTACTGACATCTATAAATCCTTCTTTTTCAGCTCCAGTATCCTTTTCTTGACCTCCTACTGTTTCCTGTTGAACAACTCACAATTACTCACACTTCTTTCCTGCAGCTATTATCAATGAATCCCTCTTTTCTCTCTAACAAGCAATTCAACTTCGTCTCAACAACCTACTACCTACCTCCCACCTTCCTTATACCACAAACTTCACCCGCACACATAAGCACTACTTCCCTACATGCCCTCCACCCTTCTTATTTAATCACATCCTATGCCACTCTTCAGGCACTCAATCTTGGTATATATGCAAACACGCCTCTTTTTCATTTTTTTTTTTTTTGCTTTGTCGCTGTCTCCCGCGTTTGCGAGGTAGCGCAAGGAAACAGACGAAAGAAATGGCCCAACCCACCCCCATACACATGTATATACATACGTCCACACACGCAAATATACATACCTACACAGCTTTCCATGGTTTACCCCAGACGCTTCACATGCCTTGATTCAATCCACTGACAGCACGTCAACCCCGGTATACCACATCGCTCCAATTCACTCTATTCCTTGCCCTCCTTTCACCCTCCTGCATGTTCAGGCCCCGATCACACAAAATCTTTTTCACTCCATCTTTCCACCTCCAATTTGGTCTCCCTCTTCTCCTCGTTCCCTCCACCTCCGACACATATATCCTCTTGGTCAATCTTTCCTCACTCATTCTCTCCATGTGCCCAAACCATTTCAAAACACCCTCTTCTGCTCTCTCAACCATGCCTTTTTATTTCCCACATCTCTCTTACCCTTACGTTACTTACCGATAAAACCACTCAACCACACATTGTCCTCAAACATCTCATTTCCAGCACATACCCCTCCTGCGAAAACTCCCCATAGCCACGCCT
Source organism: Panulirus ornatus (assembly GCF_036320965.1). Lineage (NCBI taxonomy): Eukaryota > Metazoa > Arthropoda > Malacostraca > Decapoda > Palinuridae > Panulirus > Panulirus ornatus. The sequence goes on from NC_092235.1 coordinate 16,246,421, forward strand.
CGAAACCCATAAACATGTTGGAACCATTTTTCCTTTCAAAACATACCCTTTTTGCTTTCCGAATAATGTTCTCGACTTCCCCCAATTTTTCAAGGCTCCAGAATTTTCGCCCCCTCCCCCCCCCTATGACCCACTTCCGCTTCCATGGTTCCATCCGCTGCCAGATCCACTCCCAAATCTAAAACACTTCACTTCCTCCAGTTTTTTTCCATTCAAACTCACCTCCCAATTGACTTGACCCTAACCCTACGTACAAATACCTTCTTTATTCCATTTACTCTTAATTTCTTCATTCCCCCTTTTACCAAACTCAGTCCCCCCTCTGAGTTTTCACATGAATCAGCCCCACGCTGTATCATCAGCGAAAAAACTCTCACTCCCAAGCTTTCCACCCCCAAAGACTTCTACTTGCCCCTCTTTCCAAAACTCTTGCTTTCCCCCCCTTAACCCCCCATCCATAAACAAATTAAAAACCGGGAACATCAACACCCCTGCCGCAAACCACATTCACTGAGAACCAATCATTTCCCTCTTCCTTTAAAAGTAACGCCTTACATCCTCATAAAACTTTTCATGTTCTAAAACTTGCCTCCCCCAAAAAAAATTTTTCTTAATATTTCCACAAGCATCCTATCAACTTACATATGCCTTCTCCGTCCAAAAAATGTAATACAAATCCATTTGCTTTTCTAAGTATTTCCACATACATTCTTCAAAGCAAACACCTGATCCACCCATTTTTCATGATTCACCACGCTCTTTCCCCCTTTTTTTCTAAAAATTCAATAAACTCTCAAACCCCTCCCCAAGAAATGACCTCTAATCCCATTCACTACTTTTATAAGGTATGTGCTTTTTTAAAATAAAGTACTCCTATCAACAATCCTGTCTTGACACATAACTCAACAAGTTTCCCTACTTTTATTCATACGAGTGAACCAAGCCCCCTCAACAGCCACACAACCAGTCTTGCAATCAGATCCCCCAGTTAGAACTAAAATCAAACCCTTTCTCAAACCCCCCCCCCCCCCCCCCCCCCCCCCCCCCCCCCCCCCCCCCCCCCCCCCCCCCCCCCCCCCCCCCCCCCCCCCCAAAAAACTAATAACAGTCCCGAATTCATCCTTTTATAATTTCCACCTGTCCTTTTTGGGGTTTTTTCCTCCCACTATCGCCGACTTTTTCCACTCGAACCTTCCCCTTCAATTGAAGTTTCCTTCACACCCAGATCTCCCGGTTTTTTTCTCACCAAAGCATTTCTCTCTCCCCTTTCCCCATCCTGGTTTATCCCCATACACTAAACGCCTGACTCTTTTATTTTTTTTTTTTTAAAAAAAAAAGGGCCCCCCCCCCCCCCCGTTGGCCACCTCTTTCACACGCAGGAAACGAGTGGATTTCTTGCTTCCCCCCCCCCCACGAATAAAGAAAAAACTGATTCAGAAAAAATAAGCGTTTGAATCATACGTTGTTAAGTGTTGCGGAAAGACGGTCAGTGTTTGTGGACTGGGCTTCAGCAACCCCGGGGTTTTGAGGCGGGATGAGAGGGGAACGTGACAACCTGTATTGGTTTACGCGCTGCTGTCACCACCCCCTTGACGCCCAGGAGAGTGTACCCTCCCTGGTCTGTGCTTGCCCGCCACCCATCGTTAATAATCATATCCAATACATGTCATTTCTACGAATTATATTATTATTAAAATATATATATAAATTTTATATATAATATATATATATAAATTATAAATCTTTCTTTTCTTTCAAACTATTTGCCATTTCCCGCGTTAGCGGGGTTTGCATTAAAAACGAGGACTGGGCCTTTGAGGGAATTCCTCCCCTGGCCCCCCCTTCTCTGTTCCTTTTTTGGAAAATAAAAAAAAAAAAAAAAAAAAAAATAGAGAGAGGGGAGGATTTCACCCCCCCCACAGTCCCCCCCCTTTTGGGTCGCCTTTTTCGACAAGCAGGGAATACGTGGGAAGTATTCTTTCCCCCTTAATCCGGGAAAATTATTTATATATAAAATTTATATATTTAATATATATATAATTTATATTTTTATATATATATATATATATATATGGTTTTGGGGAACATATCTGAGACGCTAGTATGCTTACCATACTGGGACTTCTTTTTTAATTTAATAATGTGAGATTTTTCCGGACTCCTGCTCGAGGTACACCGGGGGAGTGACACTTTTGCTCGGGTTTGGGCTGCATCTTTCAAAATTTCGGTCTAGCAGCAAAGCCTCGTGGTTTCAAAGGCATTTGAAAAAGAGCCCCCGGGTAAACCAAGAAAATTTCCCCTTTCAAAGATGTCCTGAAGAAACCATAAAAAAAATATATAACTTGGACTTTTTCTTTTTCCGAAAATTTTCCTCGATTTGTGCAATAGTTTACACTTTCTTCTGTAACTAAAAAAACCTTTGTAACAAAAAATGTTTAACAATGATTTGTTATTTGTCGGGCGTCATGAAGCACTCCAGCCCTGAATTTCCACTGCAGGGGAAAGGTGGGGCCCAAAAACCTGATGGTGTTCACATTCAAAAAAAAGGGATATGTGGTTGCTGCAACATTAGTGTCATCCTCCATCAGCACACGGGGAAAACCCCTTTCTCTGCGAAAAGTTACGACCCTACAGTATGGTAAGAGGGACCTTTGGGCCCTTTTTCTTGCAGGGGTCAGGTCATAGGCCGAGGCCATCACACACACACACACACCCACCACACCACGAGGATCACAAAATTCGTGTTCAAGGTGTGAACCACTGCCCGTCCTAAAGGAAAGGGGCTTTGGTGGACACTGACGGGGTTTACAGCAGAAATTTGGGGAAAATGAACTAGGTGCTGGAGTAAATCGGGACACTACTGGCAAAACCCGGGTGTTGCAGATCACCATTTCCGTGAGTTGCGTGATCAACAAAGGCTATTTCCCAAACCCCCCTGACCGGGCCAACGCGAGATCCGTCTGGAGACAATTTGACCTCTTGGAGTTACGGGAGGAAAATATAAAGAAGTTGGGATGACGCACGTTTACCCCTGAACTTCGGAAATAACCTCCTCAAAACGCAAATGAACCTGGGGGAAAAAAAAAAAAATAAAAAAAAGGGGGTTTCTTTTCACTTTTTGGAAAAGGGGTTTGGTGGTTTGGCTGTTCTGTGCGTTCAAGTTCAAGTCAAACCATTACATTTTGAAGTCGCCTTTCCCCCACTCACACACACCCCCTTCACTCGCCCCCATGACATTTTAGTTCATTTCCCGACACTCCAAATTTAAAGGTGGGACCCACACCACCGCCAGGAGGGTACCACTACCTACGCGATTTAAAATAACTTTGGAAACTTTAGGATAACAGATGCAGTTTGGGTGAGTGTAGGGGGGAAGATACTTACCGGTGGGTCGGTTTAAATGGGTTTTACGGCCCCCCCCGCCCCAGGGGGATTCATCTATATCCACCAGCCCCTAAGAACCCTTTTAAGGGGGTTGATGATAATTTCCCTAGATCACATTTCCCCTCACAATTTTATATGGTCCGTGACGTCAGCTGGGGCCATTAAGGGAATAAATAGTTTTTTTTTAATTTATAAAGGACTTCCTTTAAACCCCTGTCTGCCACCTTTAAAAATAATTAACTCCCCCAATTGTCCAAATTTTTTGTAGGGTTTCTCCAGGTTTTTGAAGATTGTTGTTTTGGTCTTGACTCTTGTAGCATTAAAAAATTTTGTCATTCTTTTGTGATCATTTTCAAGGTAAATTTCAGAACCCCTAATGTGTGTGATGACAATGAGCCATGTTTCTATCTATACATCGTATGAGACAGAAAAGGTTGTAATTTTTTTTTACCGAAAAATTTTAAAAAGCAGTGGGAAACCGTGAAAAAATATCAACCTCTTTCAAAAGAAAACATATATGTAAAAAAAAACAAAAAACTTCAAAATATCTGTAATCAACAAATTTTCCCTTGTTTTTACGTTTTAAAATGATCTGTTTTAAGTCGCCAAATTTCTTTTTTTGTCGCATTTATTTTTTATTTCATTATTATTATTATTATTTTTATTTTTTATTATTATTATTATTTTTAAACCTTTTTTTTTAAGGGATTGGGCCCAAAAACACATTTACGCAGATAAATAGTGCTCTGGAAAAAATTTTGTAAAAAAAACTTTAGTAACAACTTCACGTTTCTGTAGCAATATGGGGAAAAAAAAAAATTGGCCCAAATTTCACACAACACACACCACAAAACACCACACACACACATATAGGACTGCCCAAGAGGGTAAGCCACACACTAGACGAAGGTTATCAATTCGACAAAATGCTGGTATAATGCAGTCAAGTAGCCAATGAAATTTTATAAAGGGAGTGTAAACCTAAAGGTTGGACTATAAGAACTTGTTCCACTAATCATGCTTGACAGAAAAAAGATAACATTGTGAATTACCGTTCCAATATTTCGTTGCATAACAAAAATGCCTCGGAAATCCCAAATATCATTTGAACAGTGCTTGTGGCTGACAGAAAACGTGAGTATTTTCGAAAACGGCTTTGTTTAGAGAAAGGTGCAGAAGACAACGTTGGCTGCCGAGTGCTGAATGTCGTCAGCTCTTAATGTGCAAGTAAAACATAAAGCACAGAGATATATTTTGTCGCCTGCGTCTCTTGAGCCGTACCACGTATAACCTTTATCCTTAAGTACGTTTTAACCTTCTTATCCCCTTAACAACAACGTTGCCTGCCCTGAACTTTTGCCTCCTCCACGAGATGAGGTTTTTGTTAACAACTTTTATGGGACGTTTACTAGAAAGATCTTAAATCAATAAATCAAAAAGAGGATTTATATCAAGATTAGCAGTGGAGGAATATACGAAGCACCACCACATTAATTTAATCATATGTTTGCACTTTAATTTCATCTACAATTTCAACAATACTCGTACTACGAAACAATGTATATCTTAGTATTTCCATATGGCTGTCATAATTTATCTGTACTCACTGTTTACCACCTTCAGCTCTTGTTCTGTCCCTTAAAAAAGTACTGTATATATCTATCAGTGAAATATCAAAAATGTATCAACTCAAATTAGAAAAAAGGCTAGTTTAGTATACACAAGAAATAGTACGAACAAAACAAGAATACATGACGATAAACCATGCGAACTAACCTTCGTTACAAAAGAACTATTGTCACTTAGTAAACAATGATCAGCAAGGTAACGAGCCCACCTGGGAACACACTGTTCTTGCCCTTTGCCTGCTGGTGGGGTTAGGTGACCCCCGGGTCTTCAGAGCAAATCCCCACACATGGTGCAGGGTTGTAGCACCTAGCAATCCACCCCATGTCCATGGCAACTAAAACCTATGACAATAATAACAATGACTACTGCCTTATCTTCATGTACCAAAATGCTGTTGACGCTCTCCTATAAGTTCAAGAGATCTGTTATTCATGATCCCTTTCAAGCTCAATGCTGACTCACTTAGATCCTATTGGCCTAAATTTCTTTTTTTCTTTTACGAAACACTTTTTCCAATAGCCTGCAGACCTCGACGGCTGACAACACACGTGTAAAGTTCAAGGCCAATTTCTTTTCTGAAAAGTAAATACTACACTGGTACTACAACCGCCTTTCATCAAGTATTGTAATCACAACTCAAGCCAGTCTGTCTTGGGTTTCGATACTGAGCGCATGTGGTGAGACACCAGCCGTTACAAGAGGTTCAGGCGGGTCTATCTTCTTCATAAGCCTCCTACTCCCACGACTTTTGACGTCATACATCTCCCACGGTACTATATATACCCATCCCAATCCAACAGTGCTGGAAGCGTGATGTCTTGTGTGACAAATACACTCTAGAACTTGACTATCTACTCTTTCTGTGTCAGTAACAACAACTTAACCTTCTTAAGTATTCGGTCTTCTTAAGATGAAATTATCAAACACTCCTGGGTAATAACTAATATCAGTATGTCTTCCATACATCGCTCAATCACTCCTAATGTTTCTGCACCTTTCGAATGCTCCCTGGAGGAGTAGTCTCCAATACTTTTTCTACAGTGTATCTCTACTTCCCTTCCCTACTGACATCTATAAATCCTTCTTTTTCAGCTCCAGTATCCTTTTCTTGACCTCCTACTGTTTCCTGTTGAACAACTCACAATTACTCACACTTCTTTCCTGCAGCTATTATCAATGAATCCCTCTTTTCTCTCTAACAAGCAATTCAACTTCGTCTCAACAACCTACTACCTACCTCCCACCTTCCTTATACCACAAACTTCACCCGCACACATAAGCACTACTTCCCTACATGCCCTCCACCCTTCTTATTTAATCACATCCTATGCCACTCTTCAGGCACTCAATCTTGGTATATATGCAAACACGCCTCTTTTTCATTTTTTTTTTTTTTTGCTTTGTCGCTGTCTCCCGCGTTTGCGAGGTAGCGCAAGGAAACAGACGAAAGAAATGGCCCAACCCACCCCCATACACATGTATATACATACGTCCACACACGCAAATATACATACCTACACAGCTTTCCATGGTTTACCCCAGACGCTTCACATGCCTTGATTCAATCCACTGACAGCACGTCAACCCCGGTATACCACATCGCTCCAATTCACTCTATTCCTTGCCCTCCTTTCACCCTCCTGCATGTTCAGGCCCCGATCACACAAAATCTTTTTCACTCCATCTTTCCACCTCCAATTTGGTCTCCCTCTTCTCCTCGTTCCCTCCACCTCCGACACATATATCCTCTTGGTCAATCTTTCCTCACTCATTCTCTCCATGTGCCCAAACCATTTCAAAACACCCTCTTCTGCTCTCTCAACCATGCTCTTTTTATTTCCACACATCTCTCTTACCCTTACGTTACTTACTCGATCAAACCATCTCACACCACACATTGTCCTCAAACATCTCATTTCCAGCACATCCATCCTCCTGCGCACAACTCTATCCATAGCCCACGCCTCGCAACCATACAACATTGTTGGAACCACTATTCCTTCAAACATACCCATTTTTGCTTTCCGAGATAATGTTCTCGACTTCCACACATTCTTCAAGGCTCCCAGAATTTTCGCCCCCTCCCCCACCCTATGATCCACTTCCGCTTCCATGGTTCCATCCGCTGCCAGATCCACTCCCAGATATCTAAAACACTTCACTTCCTCCAGTTTTTCTCCATTCAAACTCACCTCCCAATTGACTTGACCCTCAACCCTACTGTACCTAATAACCTTGCTCTTATTCACATTTACTCTTAACTTTCTTCATTCACACACTTTACCAAACTCAGTCACCAGCCTCTGCAGTTTCTCACATGAATCAGCCACCAGCGCTGTATCATCAGCGAACAACAACTGACTCACTTCCCAAGCTCTCTCATCCCCAACAGACTTCATACTTGCCCCTCTTTCCAAAACTCTTGCATTCACCTCCCTAACCCCCCCATCCATAAACAAATTAAACAACCATGGAGACATCACACACCCCTGCCGCAAACCTACATTCACTGAGAACCAATCACTTTCCTCTCTTCCTACACGTACACATGCCTTACATCCTCGATAAAAACTTTTCACTGCTTCTAACAACTTGCCTCCCACACCATATATTCTTAATACCTTCCACAGAGCATCTCTATCAACTCTATCATATGCCTTCTCCAGATCCATAAATGCTACATACAAATCCATTTGCTTTTCTAAGTATTTCTCACATACATTCTTCAAAGCAAACACCTGATCCAGCCCATTTTCATGACTTCACCACGCGTCATTCCCTCTTTTTCTAAAAATCTCAATAAACTCTCAACACTCTCCTCCACCAAGAAATGACCTCTAATCCCATTCATCTACGTTTACTAAGGTATGTGCTTTCTTTTAAATCAAGTACTACCTATCAACAATCCTGTCTTGACACATAACTCAACAAGCTGTTCCCTACTTCTATTCATACTGAGTGAACCAAGCCCCCTCAACAGCCACATCAACCAGTCTTGCAATCAGATCCCGCAGTTAGTAACTAAGACTCAAACCCTTACATCATACCTCCCAGACCACTCACTCAGCTCCTCCCAGAGAATACCCTTTTCTTACCTTCTCTGACCACCCGGTGCATAAGCACTAATAATCACCCACCTCTCGTCGTCTGCTTTCATTCTTACCTCCATCCCTGACACACACTATAACAGTCCCGAATCTCATCCTTCATAAGTGCCACCTCGTCCTTTGTTCTTATCCTCCCACTATCGCCAGACTTTACCACTCGAACCTTCCCCTTCAATTGAAGTTTCCTTCACACCCAGATCATCCTGGTTCATTTCGTCAACCACACAGCATTTCTCTCTCCCTTCTCATCATCCTGGTTATATCCACATACATCTAAACGCCTGACTCTTTCTACTTTTTTTTTTCTTTAATAAAAGCCCCCTGTTGGCCACCTCTTGCGACACGCAGGAAACGAGTGGATTTCTTGCTTCCCTCACCCCACGAATAAAGGAAATTCGTGATTCAGAACGAATAAGCGTTTGAATCATACGTTGTTAAGTGTTGCGGAAAGACGGTCAGTGTTTGTGGACTGGGCTTCAGCAACCCAGGTGTATTTGAGGCAGATAAGAGACCCTGGATAGAGAGGGGAACGTGACAACCACTGTAGTGCTGGTTTACTGCGCTGCTGTCACCACTCCTCTTGACGCCCAGGTAGCAGTGTACACCTCCCTGGTCTGTGCTTGCCTGCCACCTATCGCTTAATAATCATATCCAATACATGTCATCTAGTCTACGAATATATATATATATATATATATATATATATATATATATATATATATATATATATATATATATCTTTCTTTTCTTTCAAACTATTTGCCATTTCCCGCGTTAGCGAGGTAGCATTAAGAACAGAGGACTGGGCCTTTGAGGGAATATCCTCACCTGGCCCCCTTCTCTGTTCCTTCTTTTGGAAAATCAAAAAAAAAAAAAAAAAAATAGGGGAGGATTTCCAGCCCCCGCTCCCTCCCCTTTTAGTCGCCTTCTACGACAAGCAGGGAATACGTGGGAAGTATTCTTTCTCCCCTATCCCAGGGATAATATATATATATATATATATATATATATATATATATATATATATATATATATATATATATATATATATATATGGTGCTGGGAACATATCTGAGACGCTAGTATGCTTACCATACTGGGACATCTTTCTTAATCTTAATAATGTGAGATGTTACCGGACTCCTGCTCGAGGTCACACCGCGAGTGACACGTTAGCTCTGGTGAGGCTGCATCATTCAGAACACGGTCTCAGCGAAGCCTCGTGGCTACAAAGGCATTTGCAAAGAGACCCTGGGTAATACCAAGATAATTCCCTACAAAGATGTCCTGAAGCAACCATAAATAAATATATAACATGGACGTTTCGTTTACGAAAACTTTCCTACGATTTGTGCAATAGTTTACACTTTCTTCTGTAACTCAAAAACCTGTAACAAAAAATGATAACAATGATTTGTTATTTGTCAGCGTCATGAAGCATCTCCAGCCACTGAATCTTCCACTGCAGGGGCAAGGTGAGGCCGAACCTGATGGTGTTCACATTCTAAAACGGGATATGTGGCCTCTGCTGCAACATCTAGTGTCATCCTCCATCAGCCCACGACGGAATCCTTCTCATGCGTAAAGTTACGACCCTACAGTATGGTAAGATGACCTTTAGGCCTTATCATGACAGGGGTCAGGTCATAGGACCGAGGCCATCACACACACACACACACACACACACACACACGAGGATCACAGAATCGTGTTCAAGGTGCTGACCACTGTCCGTCCTCAAGGAAGACATTGGTGGACACTGACGCGGTACAGCAGAAACGTGTGGAATGAACTGAGGTGCTGGAGTCATCGGGACACTACTGGCAACACCGCAGTGTTGCAGATCACACATTTCCGTGAGTTGCGTGATCAACAATGGCTATCCAATCCCTCCTGACCGACCAACGCGAGATCCGTCTGGAGACAATAGACCTCTTGGAGTTACGGGAGGAAAGTATAACGAAGTTGCATGACGCACAGTTTACACTGAACTTCAGGAAATAACCTCCTCAAAACGCAGTGAACCTGGGGGAAAAAAAAGAATAAAAAAAAGGGTCTGCATCTCACATTTGGAAGGACGTAATGGTGGTAGCTGCTGTTCTGTGCGTTCAAGTTCAAGTCAAACCATTACATTTCTGAAGTCGCCATCCGCCACTCACACACACACCTCCTTCACTCTGCCCCCATGACATTTCAGTCTCATTTCCAGACACTCCAATTAAGGCTGAGGACCCACACCACCGCCAGGAGCTACCACTACCTACGCGATTAATATAACTTTGGAAACTTTAGGATAACAGATGCAGTGGCTGAGTGTAGGGGCAAGATACTTACACGGTGGGTCGGTTTACTGGGTTTACGGCCCACCAGCCACCAGGGTCATTCATCTATATCCACCAGCCGTAAGACCTTCTTCAGGAGTTGATGATAATTCCTAGATCACATTCACTCTCACAATGTATATGGTCCGTGACGTCAGCTGGACCATTAAGGGAATAAATAGTTTCGTGAATCATAAAGGACTTCCTAACCGCTGTCTGCCACTCTAACATAATTAACACCAAACTGTCAATCTGTCATGTAGATCTCCACGGTATGAAGATATGATCCGTATGGTCTAGACTCTAGTAGCATTAAGAAATCTTGTCATTCTTAGTGATCATGCAAGGTACTTGCAGACCCATAATGTGTGTGATGACAATGAGCCATGTTTCTCATCTATACATCTGTATGAGACAGAAAAGGTTGTAATTTGATTTACCGAAAATTAAAGAGCAGTGAAGCCGTGAAAGCATATCAACCTCTTTCAAAAGAAATCATATATGTATAAAACAATAAACTTCAAAATATCTGTAATCAACAATTTCCATTGTGTTACGTTAACATGATCTGTATTAAGTCGCCAAATTTCATTTCTGTCGCATTTATTATCATTATTATTATTATTATTATTATCATTATTATTATTATTATTATTATTATTATTATTATTATCATTATTATTACTGTATGGCCAAATACACATTTACACAGATACGCTAGTGCTCTGGAACATTTTGTGAAATCTCAGTAACAACTTCACGTATCTGTAGCAATATGGGAAAAAGAACATAGGCAATTACACACACACACACACACACATATATATCATCCTTCCTCGTTTTTTTCCACGTTAGCTATGTAGCGCCAGGAAAAGACAAAGCAATGGCCTCATTCACTCACATCCTTGTCTAGCCGTAATGTGTAATCGGTACAGCAGCTTCCATTCTACTGCCAGGCGCAACAAACCTTTCAATGATTTCCCTCGGCTGTTTCGTATGCCTTGGTTCAGTCCACTGACAGCACGTCGCCCCCTGCATACTACATCGCTCCAAATTCACTCTATCCCGTGAACGCCTTTCACCCTCCTACTTATCGAGTCCCCGAACACTCAAAATCTTTTTTACTCCGTACCTGTGTGTGTGTGTGTGTGTGTGTGTGTGTGTGTGTTACTGAACTCTGCCAGCATGTGGTAGGCGTGAGTGAAAAATCATCGGCAAGACTTTACCATGTCAACGGGCGAAAAACAGTACATCCCTGACGAGAAATGTCTCCCTCCACATGATTCTATCATTTCCCTGCTACCGATTGGAGGGCAGCCTTGAAGCTGTCGAAGCCCCATAAAAAGGGTCCAGGATATATATATATATATATATATATATATATATATATATATATATATATATATATATATATCTGGGGATAGGGGAGAAAGAATACTTCCCACGTATTCCCTGCGTGTCGTAGAAGGCGACTAAAAGGGAAGGGAGCGGGGGGCTGTAAATCCTCCCCTCTTTTTTTTTTTTTTCCCCAAAGAAGGAACAGAGAAGGGGGCCAGATGAGGATATTCCCTCAAAGGCCCAGTCCTCTGTTCTTAACCCTACCTCGCTAGCGCGGGAAATGGCGAATAGTATGAAAGAAAAGAAGAATATATATATAATCGTTAATCACATTTGAAAATACTTTTCTACATCAATCGTTTGTAGGTTTTCATCTAAAGGCCTCATATTTTTGTACTTTCATTATTGGAACATCTTCAGAAACCCAAGTTAAAAACAGACTCTCATAAACTACGGATTCTCCAACTCCGAAACAAAGCAGGGTCGCCACTTCCTGAACATCTATGAATTTTGCAGTACTTGACACCCCACTGGAGAACCACACAAGGCCTCCCGTAACCTGGCGATCTTACCTCACGAAACAGACGAAAGGATGAATACATCGCAGCATCATATCCAACAGCAACGAGGAGTGCACATAACCTACTAGGCGACCAACTCAAACGTAAGCTGCTGCAAGAACACGAAAACTAAAGAATTTCACGGCCAGCAACCTCAACCGGAACCATAATCCCACGAATTTAGAATCCACATATCAAGAAGGAGACTGTTAAATCCAGAATACATAAAGAATGTGTCACTATGCACCAACAAGGCGCAACCCACTCACGCATGAGAAACCATGAGGTCAGTTTTACAAGGCAACAAAATTACTCAAGCACACTGGAGACACCAAGAATCTTCACCTTCAGCGGCCCTTCTTTTCCGGGTCAAACGACCTCCAGCTAACCTACAAAGCAACGAGCAGGAGCGAACACATCTCTCCAACAACCTCTCAGACACGAGATCGACGACAGACTGACGGAGTTTCCCGCCAGCCGCGTTCCCCGGCACTGCAACTTTTGCGTCCACTTCTCCCGCACAAAACCTACCTCACTTCTCAACCAGATGGGCCGCCACGGGTAAAGGCCCGTGTAGCACAAGATGTGCCACAATCCTTGCATACAAACAATCAGCCTGACTCAATCCTGACGATCTTGTCATACTGGAAAAGCGTAAAGTAAACAACACTTACAGAGGCCTTCTGTACAAGCTTCCTACAGATATTCTCGAGAAAATGTTTTTAAAATAAACAGTAACCAAAACAAGCATGTCCACGCTATCTAAAGAGACATATCAGATAAAGAAATGCTCTCTCTCTCTCTCTCTCTCTCTCTCTCTCTCTCTCTCTCTCTCTCTCTCTCTCTCTCTCTCTCTCTCTACACACACACACACACACACACACACACACTGTATATATATATATATATATATATATATATATATATATATATATATATATATATATATATATATATATAATAGGTAACATGGCACGGATAAAAACATGCCCCAGTCGTGGCCATTTGGGATGAATGGAAAAATGATGCGAATGAGAAAAAGAATAGGCAAAAAACGTACTTGAGTTTAAAGGTGGAAAGTTATACGAAAAAGGAAAGACAATACAAGGACAAGAGCCCTACACATTTGCTGTTCCAGAAGAGGAGGTATCGTACTAACTTTGCAAAATATATATATATATATATATATATATATATATATATATATATATATATATATATATATATATATATATATATATATATGTATGTATATATAACATTACCTTTACTGATTTTTTCCTATTTACTGTAATTGTATAAAATCAGATATATTCCATATACTTCTACCAACGCCTATCTTCAAAAACGTGACTGCCAGTACCGGTGGCAATATTTGCATCAGGCTCTTATTGTCATTGAATACTTAAACATCATACTGTAAAAACGTGTACGTAATGCAGAGAAATATCAAACATGTTTTATATGATAAATACACATCTATCAATGAATGTCACAGATGACAAGATCAATGTGAAGTTAGGGCATTACAACTTTAAAGTCATATCATTTTTCGCACCTATCTACTGCCAGATGAGAAAATGGAGAGTGGGCTAGGCTTGTACACACTGGCACAAATACAGCGACTCCTACTATGGTTCTGCTTCTACATTCACCGTAAATGTAAAATCAAACTACATACAAACACACATTTTCATCGATTCAGTATAAATAAATTCAGTAGCGTAGATCTTCGTTGTTATAACGCATACTACAACCAATGTCTGCTGATGTGGAGGAGACAGATGAAGTTACAGATCAACTGCGATGCTGAATGAGAGCGGAACCTGCCGTGGTCACTGGATATGGATGACAATGAATGTTTGTTTAGTCGCTCTTATGATGTGAGTAGGAGGAAGGATGTTCAAAGTAAGCACAAGAAAAAGAGTATGATTCTTGCTTTCTTAGACTGAATGTCCTTGAGCATATCATTGTCAGTGATGAGGGCATAATAATCAGAAACTTATAATGGGTTCAGGGTATTTGGTAATGACGCAGAATGAAAGCAACGGACAGAAAACAAAACAAAACTGGAGGAAGAGCGTAGTGTGCAACGGAAGGCTGTTGGTGCAAAGTGTGCAAGAAGCTTTCATGGTAAAATCCTTCTCCCGTCTGTAATGTATTGGGAAAATGTTTTTTCTGGGGCATAAAAAAAAGCAACAAGAAGTGTAGGACAAGTAATATTACTGGAATTATAAAAAAAAAAAAAAACGAAAATGTGCTGAAGATGAGAAAAGAAAAATCAGAAAGGTGTAAGAAAAGCCAGTTAATAGAGCACGTCCATTGAGGAAAATGATGAGACTAGCGAGATAAGGAGGCGATAGTTGGATGTGGGTAAAGGCATAAAAGTTGAGGTAAAACGCGAACGAGATAAACAAATGCAACGATGTCTTTGTGTTTGAATTTTTTCACGTGATGATGCCCAGGGAATAGCTGCTGAGTTTGGTTTTTTTTTTTTTTTTTGTGTGTGTGTGTGAGGATGATGATGGCGGTGCGAACTGAGACGCCGGTCCATGTCGATAAACTAGAGCATTTGGAACAACCAACACCCACTTCCCCGGTTAGACGCCGCTGGTCGAACAACTTCAGGAGATAAATCAAATTCCCCAGCAGGAGTCAACTGGTGTTCATCGTGAGCAACTCAGAACAGATGTTGTATAATGAATGAGATGATCTACGCGTCTGTTCGTCTTTAAGGTTATGATCAACACCTACTATACTAAGTCCGTCTCACCATGTAGCCTGTGTGTCACCAGTGAGGGGAATCGAGGTAGTACTAGGCCTGGTCCTTGTGTAAAGGCCTCTATAAACAACACTCACCTGTCAACCTTGCTAACATTACCAAAGTCTAGTTCTCTTTCCTGTCCCATTATCACTTTTCAATCATCAGAACTGATCTTGTCTAAAGTTTGTTACAGATGTTATCTTTTCATGGTTGATATTCGTGTGATATCTTTCCAATATATATATATATATATATATATATATATATATATATATATATATATATATATATATATATATATATATATATATATATATATCCTAAGTCCACGGGGAAAATGAAACACGATAGGTTCCCAAGTGCACTTCCGTGTAACAATCACATCATCAGGGGAGACACAAGAGAGAAATGTAACAGTCAGTTGATATACAACGAAGAGACGTAGCCAGGACGCCATTTGGTAAAGAAGTGACACACACACACCCACACACACACACACACACACACACATATATATATATATATATATATATATATATATATATATATATATATATATATATATGTCGGTTTCCGGCAGGGGTGCGTGATGTCTCCATGGTTATTTAATTTGTTTATGGATGGGGTGGTTAGGGACGTGAATGCAAGAGTTTTGGAAAGAGAAGGGCAAGTATGCAGTCTGTTGTGGATGAGAGGGCTTGGGAAGTGAGTCACTTGTTCGCTGATGAAACAACGCTAGTGGCTGATTCGGGTGAGAAGCTGCAGAAGCTGGTGACTGAGTTTGGTAAAGTGTGTGAAAGAAGAAAGCTGAGAGTAAATGTGAATAAGAGCAAGGTTATTAGGTTCAGTAGGGTTGAGGGACAAGTAAATTGGGAGGTACGTTTGAATGGAGAAAAACAGGAGGAAGTGAAGTGTTTTAGACATCTGGGAGTGGATTCAGCAGCGGATGGAATCATGGAAGCGGAAGTGAGTCACATGGTGGGGTAGGGGGCGAAGGTTCTGGGAGCGTTGAAGAATGTGTGGAAGGCGAGAACGTTATCTCGGAGAGCAAAAATGAGTATGTTTGAAGGAATAGTTGTTCCAACAATGTTATATAGTTGTGAGGCATGGGCTATAGATAAGGTTGTGCGGAGTAGGGTGGATGTGTGGAAATGAAATGTTGGAGGACAATATGTGGTGTGAGGTGGTTTGATCGAGTAAGTAATGAAAGGGTAAGAGAGATGTGTGGTAATAAAAAGAGAGCAGAAGATGGTGTATTGAAATGGTTTGGTCACATGAAGAGAATGAGAGGAAAGATTGACAAAGACGAAATATGTGTCAGAGGTAGAGGGAACGAGGAGAAGTGGGAGACCAAATTGGAGGTGGAAGGATGGATTGAAAAAGATTTTGAGAGATCGGGGCCTAAACGTTTAATACAGGAGGGTGAAAGGCGTGCAAGGAATAGAGTGAATTGGAACGATGTGAAGCGTTTGGGGTAAACCATGGAAAGTTTTGTGGGGCCTTGATGAGAAAAGGGAGCTGTGGCTTCGGTACATTACACATGACAACTAGAGACTGAGGGTGAACAAATGTAGCCTTTGTTGTCTTTTCCTAGCGCTATCTCGCGCGCGCGCGGGGAGAGGGGGGATGCTGCTTCATGTGTGGCAGGGCGGCGACGAGAATGGATGAAGGCAGCAAGTATGAATATGTACATGTGTATATATGTATATGTCTGTGTATGTATATGTATGTATACGTTGAAATGTATAGGTATGTATATGTGCGTGAATGGGCGTTTATGTATACGCCTAACACGGGAGACAACGACTAAGTATAACAGAAAAAATGATTACAAATATATATATATATATATATATATATATATATATATATATATATATATATATATATATATATATACTTGGGAAAGATATCACAAAGGGATATCAATCGTGAAAGATAATATCTGTAACAAAAAAAAATTAGACAAGATCAATTGTGATAGCTGGTGATAATCATATTATATATATATATATATATACATACTCTACCGTATACACCGTCCACTCGACAACAGAAACTTTCAGTTTTTGGTAATACTACATTTAACTTGATAAAGAAAAAGCGGTGTCTGTATACTCGCACTACTAACTGAAGTCCTTTAAAACTAATGCTAACTTACATGCAACACATTCCTAATACAGTCCAAACTAGAATTTCTACAAAGTGAAAAATAAAGTATACCTCTTGAAAATAAGTTTACGTAGAAGCCAACGTGATGAGAATTGCCCTAAATCTGATACACAGAAGAATATTCTAGTAACTAACAAGACAGGAAAACTTTATTTTTTTCATCCATACGCGGTCAGCTACAGACTGACCAGGGTCAGACATCTATCATCAATGAATGAACCCCTACACATGTCTTCAACTAGGGAACTAGAAGCCACCTGGAACAGCACACATACTAACATCCACCTTAACTTCATTCCTCCTCCTCCTCTTGCCGTTCCTAAAGGACGTGTACCCTTCAAGGTAGGCGGGTTAGGCAGCGCACACACGACAAGTTGAGACTTCAAGTTTCAATTACCTGGATACAAAAAAGTTTACTTTTTTCACATCTCACTTGTAACTACTGGTAATGAAGGCCGTTTATTCCTTCCGTCACTTTTACTGTCACTTTATATAATGCCTCCTAACATGAAAAACTTTCAAACGAGACTACTCATTTATCCTACATTATCTTTAACGAGACCACAACATCAACTGGTTTTACAAATTGCTAGGCAAAGATGGTCGCACACTATCATCTGTATAAATCAGGTGTATACATATCATGCAGATAGTTTGTTTATGTACGAAAGTACAATTTATAAACATGCCTCTTATATAATCATATATCCTTCACCCATATACAAAGAATTTTCTAATCCTGTGTTGATCAGCAGCAAATAACATCAATGCTTGACTCATGAGTCAAAGATCACAGCGTAACGGGGAGTCGATGCTGCCATTACATAGATATATATTACAATAATCACCACGAACTCTATTCCCAAGTTCCATGGGGTGGATGAATGTAGTGCAGGCAGCCTCGGGACGCTCACACATCCTAAACCCAAGCCCATTATGGTAATGTGAAACACGGTATTCCACACATTACGGAAATCCCATTCTATAAACAATACGGGTCAATTCAATCTAAAATGGCCAGAGGCAATGACTGTTTCTCCTCCAGTGCTGACAAGGCAAACGCCTACCTTTTATTAGCACGACAATTCAAAGTGACATTTACAGCCGTTCGTTCCCTACGATCGACCTTGAGGATCAGCATACTGCGACAAGAGATGAAATCAATTTACGTACATTTACAGACATTGTCTGACTTAGTAATAAGAAAGATATATATTATTTTGCATTTTCCGTATGTTGACTGGTAACTGAATAATAATGAGCATAATTCTAAATCTTAAATAGTAGCCGGCTCCCAAAGATTAACGTACCAAAGGTGATAAGAGCCACACTGACTTACATCTTTTAATAATGTTTTTACTAATATAATTATTGTAATACTAAAACGCCCGAAAAAGTAAATAACCTAGAATACCTGCTGACAGAAGGTGTATCGTACGGATTTACCTTTTTCTCTAAATTTTTTTTTTCAAGTAACTCTAAACTTTTAAAAAACCCGAATAATAAAGCAATGTTTACCCCAAAATCAAATAGGCTGCAAGGATCTCATTTTCTGTATCTACTGAGATCCAATCCATTTGTCGGATGACTGGATCAAACTGGAAATCAACTTCACAAGTAATTTTCATATTTTCTCTGAAGTACACTACCCGAGGTAGAACACATCGCACGCCATAAACTCTTTCTAGAGAAAATAAAACCCTCAGATGTCAAGTTGCCGTCTACGATGCAAGGAAACATTTTCAACCTATCAAACGCCACCAGTTGTATCACATTTGATTACAAAACATCTAATTATAGCATTATCAAAGATGGCTATGAATACTTCTAGATATCGCAGAATCCTAATCAAATAACTAGGATTCAAGAGTGAGAGTGTGTGTGTGGTCAAAACCAGTTATACGTGTATTCAGATCAAAGCCACAGCATACGCGGGCCTGCCCAAGTCGACCCTGCTCTCTCTCTCTCTCTCTCTCTCTCTCTCTCTCTCTCTCTCTATGTATATATATATATATATATATATATATATATATATATATATATATATATATATATATATATATACATATATATATATATATATATATATATATATATATATATATATATATATATATTTATATATATTATTTATAGCTACCCCAAAACTAATTTCTCAGAAAGACTCTTGGTGTTACGCAGGACCTTTCAAAAAGGTTCTTGCAGCCCAAGACTGCGCTACTTCCAGTTGCAGGGAATGTAGACTCCTTTGGGGTGAATAAATCATTTCACGAGACAGTGCTCGGAATGATACCGCTCCGCTAAAGACGACTTTTCATTCACTGTACAACCTCGAGCAGGCGGAGTCCTGTAACACAGAGAGAGAGAGAGAGAGAGAGAGAGAGAGAGAGAGAGAGAGAGAGAGAGAGAGAGAGAGAGAGAGACTTAAGACAAAATCTAACCAGAAACACTGAAATTCATTAACCTTAACGTGAAATGATTCCTGTGTAAAGCACATGTAGACGTAGACAAGTATATCACTACTGGAGATCTAATGATTAAAAGGAAAAAAAAAAACATCAAGGCAGTCCAGATAAAATCCTGTAAAATTTGAAGACATTCCAGCAAGCAAGTTTAAAAAAGTCAAATGCCATTTCTTCTTCTTCTCATTATCATAATTATCAAATAATGAGATGAGTTGCCATGTGCAGAAATAACAAAATATGATTTACTGAAAACATGTCCGCAGTAAGTGAGGCCGGCTGGGCAGCGGCGAGCAGA
Source organism: Panulirus ornatus (assembly GCF_036320965.1). Classification (NCBI taxonomy): domain Eukaryota; kingdom Metazoa; phylum Arthropoda; class Malacostraca; order Decapoda; family Palinuridae; genus Panulirus; species Panulirus ornatus. The sequence continues at coordinate 16,266,456 of NC_092235.1, forward strand.
GCAATGTAAAGCAACGAAATCGCGATCGTTGAGTATAAAGACATCACTTGCGTGTGACGGTTGGTGCTAAACTCTCTCGCCAAGAACTCTATGAGCCTCTGAGGTTACTTTTTGGTCTATGATGAGATCATAGCACCAAATGGATGTACCGTGGTGCTCGAGATGTGAAGAGAACTAACCATCCCAGAGGCACGAAGGCCACAGCCTTAGGTGAGCCAAGGTAGTCGGCAGACCCAGCAGCAGGCTGGGTTTAGCGCTATCATCGTCCCTGGTGAACTCGCAACTCGCCTGATCGACCTCGTCTCCTTAGCCAGTGCTCCATAAGAGGACTCTCCTCCTCCTCCTCCTCCCACTTTTTCTTCCAGTTATTACGACGGTCACTAGCCACTTAAGTCCAGTTCTGACCGCCATAACTGTAACGCTACCACTTCTACCACTCTTTACTCTGCCGTTCCACTACCTTCCCCTCTTATATTCCACTACCCTCCACTCCACAAAGTTACCACTCCTCTGACGGGTACTTTCCATCGTTTCACAAGCGAAAGGAATCAGGTGACGAGGGACCAGGAGGCAGGCCTGGGTGGCGTCCTGAAAGAACGGTGTGACGGAGCCGGGAGGATCCTGCCGCTGGACACGCCCGACTGGCTGGCCAACCACGCCCGCCACGTCTTCCCCCGGATGGTCGCTGCCTCCGGCCATCACCCGAGCGAACACCTCGCACGAGGAGGTCGACCACATCATCGACCTCCAAAGCCACACGCCCTGAGGGGAGGGCTGTGACGTACTGATGCACGGGGTGGAAATAAGCAGTAACGGGTCCGCTAGCAACTAAAGCCACAGCGAATACAACTCATAACCTCGCGCGTCTTTGCAAACTTTTGTCGAAATTTTGAAATCAGGTTCTCGCCAACCTTTATGCAGCATTCCTGCTTCAGAAGCCTTGTAAATTCAAACCTCTCTATCTATTCTCAGGGTCCGAGCTAAGACAAAGGGGTCATACACCTTATTCCTACTGACGCTGGAACCATTAAACTACCTTCCACGTACGGATGGCCAGCTCTTCAAGCTATTAACGGTCCTCTCCTTTACGTCTTAAAGGTTAGCTCTTCTACTTATCAACAGCTACATGGCTCCACCTACGTATGAAAAACTACCTCTTATATGTCACTGGCCACCAACGTATCAAAGACCACCTTTTGATAAACACAAACCACGCAAAGTCACACCCGACTGACATCTGTTTGGACCAGATGCATTTTCTGTGTCTAATCACACATCTCTATCCATCTGCTAATTGCCTGCTTTTATATCATTCCTCCCGATTCCGATCTCTCCGCCACTACACAGTTGACAGCCATTATACCCAGAAAACATCAAACCTTTCCAGTGTGCATCAGTTGATAGCTACTACAGCCAACATACAAGAGCACCGTGATAGCCTCCTTCTTGTTACGCCTAGTGCTTCAAAAACTCAAGGTTTAACAAATCAAATGTTTTTCAGCTGCTAATCTTTGGGGCCAATAACAACACTCGTTAGTGACGACCATGCTTGGGTTAACCTATAATATATACCATCTTCCTTGGAATCAACACTGGCTGGATCAAAATGCCTCTAAGTACAGCTTTAGGTTTACAAGTGTCCACACCCCAAACATGGAATCATGTTTCCATGCTTTGAAATATGCCATCATGCAAACTTTCCAAGCCCTTCTATACCCAAATAAATTTTTCTTCATAAGCACGACGACTTAACCCCTACCGTGCGAACAGTCATGGTGCTGGAGCGTTAAGTCGTCACACTCTTGAAGTTCGATGGTCGTACTCTATGGGGTTAAGGCTGCGCGAGAGATCAGCTTGCCGGCTCTCACTTCCAGCCTAACCTTCCCGCCCGCCTCACATGCCCTTCATCCTCAACCTTCCCGACGTCAATGCTAATCTCACGGCCATGGCTCTCCCCAAGATAAGACTTCTTATCTCCCTTCGTCATCAAAATCCAACCGTCGTTGTTCTTCATTAAACCACTTCTTGTCTACAAAATTCAAAACTAATAAACAATTTCCACTCATTCATTTTACGCACCTCGTGTGTGCACAACGCCATTCGTGATTTTTTTTTTTTTTCCGAAATCAGAAACAATGAGTTAAATATGGAGGCATCTGTCAGCTCATCCCCCCCCTCGGGGGGGGGGGGGGGGGGGAATGTTTGGGTGTTATTGGGTGGGTTTTGTTGCCATGCACATCTTCATTTGTGACTGCATAAAAAAAAAAAGACCCATACCCCCAAAGCCGACAGGCAAGGCAACAGTGCACTGCAGAGGACAAGTGCAATGTTGGGGTAGGAAGTCGGTTTAAAGAGTGGTATGAGGGAGGCTTAAGGTGAAGGATGAAAGGAGTTAACAGTGTAGTGAGAAAGGTTAGGAGCTGTGCTGTGAAGAGGTTTAAGGTGGTGTTGCTACGTTTAATGTACGGGGAACGTTTAAAGTGGAGAGAAAGAGACTGTCGAGCAGGGCTTACATGGAGATGAGGCCAGAGTTCAGCAGACCGAGTCTGGGAAAGGTTTCTGGTGAATAATGTTAGAGGTCTAACGCCGAATGTGGGATGGATTCTTTGACCAAGAGGTATGAAATAAATTCTAAAGCAGACAGGCAAAGTCTTCAGTGGGTCAGAAGCATAAAGCTGGAGATGGCTCGTCGTGGACAGAGGAAGTTTAAAGTCGGGTTGTGGATAAGATGGAGATAATGGGGAGCTGCGGTAGTGTATGTGGGAAACCGCCTCACTAAACCAGCCTAGTACGAATGTTGCCACCTGCCAGGCACTACATACACCATAAAGGCCTTTACTTAAGGCTTATTGACTGGGGTGGGTGGAGACTCATTTCGGAGCCTAGCAAGGTCTTAATAAATCAATGTTAACGATTACATCCACAATCGCTGTGAAATAAGTTTGAAAAGTTAAAAGAACAAGGACTGTACCTTACCTTCCGATGGGCCGAAACCGCGGAAGAAGGTGCCCTTAAAAATGAAAGCTTGGACCTCCAATTTGAATGTAAAAAAAACAAAAAAAGTCCGGATGAGCAAGCCACTTCATTCATAAACCATATCCTGCCCATCACTTGCAAACACACACAATGTTCACATTATATCAACGTTGCATAATCACCCATGATTATGTTTTAGTGATGAACGTTGGAGAAAAAGCAGAAAGTTACGGAAACAAAGAGTACATAATGACCAATTTTCAAGGCATATCGATGGGTTCATCGCCCTTTTTGAGGAAAGGCGATGAGCTGAACGTCGCCCGTTTCAAAAATCGACCCACCCCACCAGGTGGACAAGCATGTATTTCCTCATGAGTTTCCCGAGCAGGTGGGTGGGTTTTGCTTCTGATTACAAACTGAGCGCCAGACTAGTAGACCTTAGAACTGGATCTGTTTTTTTCTATTATCCTTCACTCCCTACGACAACCTTTAACATTAAGGTGAGCCACAAGAGAATTAATGCTTGGAGGATTATACGATCGTTACCACCACGTCTGCTGATAAAGAACGTTGAATCTTCTTTTCATAACACACGACCTGGGCAATACCAAGCAAGAACATCCAGTAAAAACTATCATAAACTTGTCGAGAGACTGCTTTGGCGTCCGGGGAGCAAATCCTCTCTTGCACGTCGCGTAACTTTTGATCTTCAACACCAGAAGTTGGTTCGCACGCGCGGGAAAGGTGAAGGTCTCGCCCGCTAATATAAACAAGGATCCGCCGGTCAGAACCCAGTGACCCTACAGCAACCACGGCGAGAACATGCTGGCCATAGTGAGTATCATCTGATCCATACTTTTAACCACAACTTGTCTAAATCATTTGTAAACGCGACCAGAGGAAACTATTTCGAACATCACGCGTGCGCGCTTGTTATGGCTTGTATGAATTTTGGATTCAGAGTAAGAACTTGAAAATATGTTTATTGCAAGATAATTTTTTGCCAACGATTTATTTTGAAATTTAACGTCTAAGCCTCGTCTCCATCAAACCAAGATGAAATACATGGAAATCTACATGTCAAAACGAATTGTTGGATATAATTGCTTCAGCAAGTCTTCTCTCTGAAAAGTCTTGATCTGTTGACTCCTTGAGGTTGAAGGGACAGCCTTGGGCTTCACAAGAACCCGTTATAGTGACAGTATATGTGCTCCTTACTACCCAGAGGAGGAGCGAAAGACTTCTCAGTTAGTGGATGTAGCCTGACGCTGACAGGACTCAAGCCCAAACGACCATACCTTGGATACACTGACCATGCCTCTGACCCAGCAATTTCGGAAGAGTCCAATAGTCAGCTGCTATTTGAATTTCTTATAGGACAGGTCAAAGGACTGCCTATTGTACCCATGAACACGCCAGCGGAGCTAAGAATATATTTTGGGGATAACATTAACTGGATAATTTCACTATGTAATCAATAATTTCCTAACACTGGCTAGAACGATAAGCTGAAATGGGAAAATATTTATCAAAACAAAACCCCTTAAATCTAAAGCAACACCAAACTTGTAGAGCAAAGTTGTCACAGGCTTCTCCTGACGGTCGTAATGATGCAAGTTCCTTTTCCATGGTATACTGTATATTGTTCATGACCAGGATACATTATGCATAACCAAAAAAAAAAAAAGACTTTTTGCATGAGGAGTGTGAGACTAACTGAACCTATAACTATCTCCTTTCACTAAAGAATCATACGACACTAAATCTCGCACCAAAAACGAGCAAAATGAAAACAGAAATCATCTCTGTTTGCTGAATCATAAAGCAATATTCACCTGCTGCTTATAACGTTAAGCAGTTTAAGTAGTTTAACTGGATGTCAAAACACTGGTGGACCGAATTGTAGAAATGCTGTAGAGACAGTGAATCAATGTTGCCAATTTCTATAGATACACTGCCCCAAGCCCCAATGACTGGCGAGGATCACCTCGTTGGGTGGTCATGGCCTCTGAACGTATACCTCCTTTTATTCTAGCATCAGGTGGGGATGGAGGGGGGGGGGTGACTGCCAAGGGGCCGAGGTGCAAGATGGTGAAGTGTGTCTTGGTTAAGGAAGTGTCAGTTGGTAGAGGTAGTACGTCCACTGGTGAGGATGTGTTTGGCGTTGGTGGTACTGGTACTGGTAGGGTAGGCTTTGATGTTTTCGTTGCCTGTGTTACACCGCTGTGTCGATCTTGACGTCACGATGACCTGTAAATCTGACATATTGTTTCTTGGCCAATTAATCTGCCATCTGCGACCATCTCGCCCTTCCACCTCAGTCTAGATATGTGACCTTATACACTTTCTAAAACTTAAGGTTTCCATGTTATTGCTATAATGAACGTTCATTACGTCAGAGCTACTACAAAGATAACAAAGACAAAGTTGCAGGTCACATAACAAATGTGTTTTACTGGCAAGGGGTGTCTGCTCACGTACAATTATGACATATGAGATACTGCTATAAGTGATGATCTTAGACTGATAAATTTTCCTTCTCTGCAGGTGGTGCTAGCGGTGGTAGCCACCTTGCAGGTGGAGTGCGCACCCAATCCATTTTGGCCTGGATTCTCCCACGCCCCAGCCTTCTCCCAGCCGGTGAAAAAATCACACTACACATACGACACCATCAAGACCCAATGGAAACCTACAACATACTACCACAGCGGGAAAGTCCAAGACCCAGTCGAGATCCAGCGAGCCCGCGAGGAATTCCTGGACACGTGGCTTCAGCAGGCTAGGCTGACGCTCGACATCCACTCCCCAAGCACAGCGGCGGAGACCGACGCGTTGGTTGATGAGTTGGCTCTAGATTATTTGGATGAAGAGCCACTGCTCGACGAGGTGGCCCTCGACGCCGCCCCTGCTGACGCAGATCAACCTATCCCCGATCCCGATTACGTCGCCCTGGAGCCCGAGACAACAGCCCTAGACCAACCCATGGATTATGACCCGGCAGTTGACGAAGTTGCACAGCAACCAGAATTCTCCGACGCACTACCAGCCGAGGCTGACCAACAGCCTGAGGTCGTGGACACGCTGCCAGCTGACGCTGAAGCGCAACCAGACTACTTCGATCCACTGTTTGTTGAAGATGAGGCACAGGCCAGAGACGTCGTGCCGATTGCCGACGAAGAGGAGTTTGTGGCTGAGGACTTGGCTCCTACAGCTACTGGGGCAGAGGAGGTGGTTCCTGAGGTTGTTGAGGCGGAAGCCGTTCCGACGCTCGTTGAACAGGACACCACCGTCGTTCTGCAACCAGAGCCCGAGGTGGTTCCCGAACCCATACCCGTAATTCGCAGACAACCCGCAAGGCGACCTATGAGGAGGAGGAAACCTGTTGTGAAATCCTTTGTAGAGTATAGCTTTGAGCACCCTACTTTCGAACCTGTTGCAGATTATGACGTGCGGCCCAAGGAAACAATCACAGAACCTGAAGTACCTTACGTGGAGCCCGATGTACAACCATTCGTGGAACCCGATGTACAACCATTCGTGGAGCCTGATGTACAACCATTCGCGGAACCCGATGTACCATACACGGAACCTGATGTACAACCATTCGTGGAACCTGATGTACCACACACGGAGCCTGATGTACAAACATTTAAGGAACCCGAGGTACAGCCATACAGGGAACCCACTACGGAGAGTATCTGGGAAGTCACTGCAGAGACCATTACGGATCCCATCGCGGAACCTACTACAGATACGGTCCAGGAGCATACCACGGAAACCACCGAGCCTGTGGAAGAACCAGTTGAGGAATCTACCACACAAACCAACGAAGAGCTTCCTGTGGATCCCGGAGTAGACGCTGTCACAGAGCACATCGAAGAACCCGTCGAAGACACCCAGACACGACGCACTTCAAAACCCACTGAAAATCCCGAAGTGGAGTCACCCACGCGAAGGCGACGCCCTTCAAGCCCAAGAAACAAACCCTCAACTGAGGACAAGCCCCAGTCAACAAGAAGGGCTAGGCCTAAATCAGCCGCCGCATCCAGCGGAAGGAGTATCAGTGCGGCGAGGCCGAGGACGAGGCCCGCGGCCCAAAGAAGACCAGCCGGTAACCGCCAGCGGAACTCTGGAGCAAGCTCCCGCCCCAGGCCCCCTGCGCATCGACCGATCTATTCTCCCTTCAACGGTGAAGGTCTAGACTACACCCTCCAGTACTTCCCTAACCATGGGTTCTCACATTACTATGTCTCCACGCCAATTGGTGGAGGCAGGGGACATTATTAGGGGAGGGGGGGAAGAAGGGTCACGGAAAGTAATTTAGATATGTAAATATGTTTCTCTTCTACTACTGTCATTTGGTTTCTCTGTAGCCTCCTTCTCCAAATTTGTTCTCACGTGTAAATACTTTTCATTTATTTGTATATATCTGCTGTTTCCCCATGTGCCTTACAGCATCCTTTACTTAAAAAAAAAAAATCAATATCGATAATTACCAACAAGAGGCACAGAGTTCCAAGTTCCATGATTTTTTATAAGTATTGTGCACAATAAAGTGCCCGGAAATAAAGTGTGCGTATTAATGACAGATCCCCACTAAAACAACCCCGACGCATTCACAGGCCGCCATGGGTCATGCCCGCAGAGGTCTGAATCCTGGTCGCGGCAGCAGACCCAGCTGTTCATCTTCCCTTTGGGATGGTCCATAAACTGGGCACCTGGCTTTGGCTACGGCGCGCACACACACACACACACACACACATATATATATATATATATATATATATATATATATATATATATGGGAGGGAAGGAGTTGGCATTAAAGGGATAGCTTTAATTAGGGTATTCAGCTGCGCAAGTCGTCAGAAAAAAATCCAGAATATCTATAAAGAACTATAATCAGCTTCAAGTAATAGTTTATGTATATTTCTGTACGTGTATGGAATCTATCTGCGCACATAAAGTATACTTCGATGTTGATTTATATACGGCGTGGTGTACGTCTTGGAGTTCTGAGCTCCCACCAACTCTAACCCTTGGCATCTTAGCAAGACGGCGACAGGACAGCCTTTAATGAAACATTGAGGGGGTGGCCAAAGGTAAAACCAAATGACAAGATGTACTTGAACTGGACGTCCCAAACAGCAGCAAGAGTCAAGGATAAATTCCCGGACTTATAAGTCCAGTGCGTGGTGGGTAGGTCACTTGTTTGCATTTAATTACCTTTGGCCTAAAGTGTAAGGTCGACCTCGGGCCTGGGGGGGACGGCCAGGGTGCAGGAAAAAAGGGAGGCAGGAGCAACAGCTCCCAGTGGCATAATATCTAATGTCAAACAACAGTCCCTCCATAAGTGTACTGGTTGGATATAATTTTTCTGTAAAGTTCATTTACGAGATGCAGGTGTTGCGAGGCCCGGGTCCAGCCACGGAGGGTTGAGTTCTTACTGCATCACCGTTAGCTCCTGTAGTCCAACTGGTAGCGAGTGTAGCCGCATATATATATATAAAAAAAAAAAAAATTCCAACGATACAACCATTAACGTGGGTGGGTTACGTTAGTGTTTTGGGATGTGGCCCGAATGATGCCGTGAGCCAATTGACGGGGGCAGCTGGGTTGTGACATCGGGTAAAAGCTGTAGCTGGAACAATGAAGACAGCCACAGCCTGCGGCGGCTGCCACACGCACTACTAAAGCGGACAATCTGCCCAGAAATAAACCCAGGAGGAGAGTAACTGGTCAGGTCGGGGCCCGGCAGGCCCACCTTCAGCACCCGTCTGACGTCGCCATCTTGCATCGCCAAGATCCGGAAGGCAATGCTGCAACATTTTCCTGAACTTGCTCAGATCAACTTTTTCTTACAGAAGATATGCAGAGCAACACTATTATTATTTTCTTCTTTTTTTTATCGAAAGCTCCAGTTACGGATTCAAGTCCTTATCAAGGCCAGATATGAAAAGAATGATAATCTGACAACTGTTTAAGATACAAAACCTGCCTTTCACAGAGAGGTAGGTCGTAGTTTTAAGATAGATTTCCAGTACTCTGCTACTGTACGGGGTAAAGACAATCACAACGGTTTACCCAGGACTTCCCTAGGGCCATACGATAATCATGTGACGCAGTAGCTTATCCAGTAACGTACAAGGTCTAGCTCATGGCGGAACCACACAAGAAACTAGCTCTCAGGAGCAAGAACCACTCTAGAAACCATTCAAGACACCAGTGTTCAGGAGCAGAAACCAAAATAATGCATAGAAACAATCCTACGACCCTCAATGGAATATAAACATGACAGCAAAAGCCGTAGGCAAAATATATACTGGTACAAAGCCGTTGGGATATGCTCGTTAAAAAAAAGGAGCAAATCGTCAGCTCCTAAACTGCCACTTTGAAAAAAGGGGAAAACTACCTTAAAATGAACCTGGGTGTGCAGTGTGTTGAGAACAAGTCGTTCCAACTGTGAGTCCAACCCACAAGGGAACAGAACCACCAACCCATCGTGTGGCAGTCACCGCCATACCGCAGCAAGAGATACATTTATTTCCTGGACTTTTGGAGTTAAGGCTCCGTGTAGGTCAGCTTCCTTTTCCCCAGTATTGCCACTGGCCTCAATATTATGCCTTCCACTTTCACTCACTCACACACACACACACACACACACACATATATATATATATATATATATATATATATATATATATATATATATATATATATATATATATATATATTCAATCAAGTATTCCTAGGAGTCCACGGGGAAAATGAAACACGAAAAGTTCCCAAGTGCACTTTTGTGTAACAATCACATCATCAGGGGAGACACAAGAGAGAAATATAACAGTCAGTTGATATACATCGAAGAGACGAAGCTAGGACGCCATTTGGTAAACATGTGATTGTCCACATGTCTACATGGACAATCACATGTTTACCAAATGGCGTCCTAACTTCGTCTCTTCGATGTATATCAACTGACTGTTATATTTCTCTCTTGTGTCTCCCCTGATGATGTGATTATTACACGAAAGTGCACTTGGGGACTTTTCGTGTTTCATTTTCCCCGTGGACTCATAGGAGTATCTTGATCACGCGCAAAATTGTGATCCTTTTCATCAATCAAGTATATATAAACCAAGCTCAAAAGCTTCATCCTACCCAGTTCCCTACCCTTTCATCGTGCCATTTCACACATTACAAATCAGGCCAGCAATAAGAATATACACCAAAGGCAAAGAAAGCAATATAACCCAAACTTCTTCCCGTAAATTGCAGACCTCATAGAGGGGAGTAACACGCTTCAGCAAACCCACTATCCTTTACCAGAGACCATAAACAAGATTCAGACTAAACAATACAGTAGCTACCTTAATTATTGCCAAATAGACAGCAATCTGTCTTTACCCTCAAGTTTTGTTTCATTCAGAACCAGGGTATTCAGGGTTCTCTTAACTACCAATCTCTCCTTTCTTCTCAACTTGGCTATATCCACAAACATTCATACACCCCTGCCTGAGCCTTCAAAGGAGGCTGAGTAATCTTCGCTAGGCTCCTTCGTCTGTTCCATCTTTTAGAAAATGAAATACAAAAAGGGAGGCTTGGGGGGATTCCCCCCCCCCACCTCTTAGTCGCAGGGAAAACGGAGGTAGAACTCTTTCTCCTCCATTACAGTTACGTAAACACACACAGTACTTGAAAATAAGGTTTGGATACAGCCGTTTTCGTTCGGAGGTGAAGCCTATCTACAACTATGTTCGGAGTCGTCAGAGGTAAAGCCTGTCTACAACTATGTTCGGAATCGTTCAAAGGTAAAGCGTGTCTACAACTATGTTCGGAATCGTTCAGAGGGAAAGCCTAGAATCAAAATGTTCGGAATCGTTCGGAAGTTATGTCTATCTACAACTATGTTCGGAATCGTTCAGAGGTAAAGCCTGTCTACAACTATGTTCGGAATCGTTCAGAGGCAAAGCCTGTCTACAACTATGTTCGGAATCGTTCAAAGGTAAAGCCTGTCTACAACTATGTTCGGAATCGTTCAGAGGCAAAGCCTGTCTACAACTATGTTCGAAATCATTCAAAGGTAAAGCCTGTCTACAACTATGTTCGGAATCGTTCAGAGGTAAAGCGTGTCTACAACTATGTTCGGAATCGTTCAGAGGGAAAGCGTGTCTACAACTATGTTCGGAATCGTTCAGAGGGAAAGCCTAGAATCAAAATGTTCGGAATCGTTCGGAGGTAATGTCTATCTACAACTACGTTCGGAATCATTCGGAGGTGAAGCCTATCTACAATATTTTCGGAATCGTTCGGAGGTGAAGCCAACTACCCAAAACAATGTTCGGAAATAAGACTAAATAATACAAGTAATGTTTAGCTAATGTTTAGTAATCATAACTACTCTACTCATGCTCAGTTTGGAAATATCATCCACTAACGCCAATGATGTTTAAAACAAACTCAACCAGCAACGATTATATCTGCAAATGTATTTAGAAATAAAGTTAACCTGCACCACCGCGATTAAACAATATGGTCCATTAGTAACACATTTGTAAATAACTAACGCTACAGATATTCCGAAATTATCCAGTGGGACCACCTGTCGTCGGAAAAAGTTACTTAACTATTGGAAAGGATCACAATTTTGCGCGTGATCAAGATATTCCTATGGTTCCACGGGGAAAATGAAACACGAAAAGTTCCCAAGTGCACTTTCGTTAACAATCACATCATCAGGGGAAACACAAGAGAGAAATATAACAGTCAGTTGATATACATCGAAGAGACGAAGTTAGGACGCCATTTGGTAAACATTCGGTAAACATGTTTACCAAATGGCGTCCTAGCTTCGTCTCTTCGATGTATATCAACTGACTGTTATATTTCTCTCTTGTGTCTCCCCTGATGATGTGATTATTACACGAAAGTGCACTTGGGAACTTTTCGTGTTTCATTATCCCCGTGGACTCATAGGAGTTACTTAACTATATATATTTCAGGAAATAAGGTCAACTAGCAACAAAAATATTCGGGAAGAGGGCGAACTAGGCCACCAATGTTAGGAAGTAAAACAGCCAATCCACACTATTAACAAAATACTAAATATACGGAATTAGAAATATAAGTGTTCAAAAGATGGGTCATTCTCCTTTCATATTAAAAAAGAAGCACTTCAATATCTAACTGTAGTACCAGGAGGGAAGACTTTCCTTCCCTATATGTTATCTCGAGTTTCCAAAATGGACCAATTAATGCTAATGACACAACTACATATCATCCGAAAGTTAACATATTAATATACAATTGACATCTGAATATATTTCTCAAAGTCTATCCTAGACTATCCAAATTTAACCAAACTCGACCAACAGGGAGACATGATTATATCTATACTGTACGTCTTGAATACTGTACATCTTGAAAAGTTACACTGATCAATGATCTAAAATATGTCAGGCAAACGAAATGCACATGCACTAATACAAATGTAATTCGTGAATGTCTGGGAAGGAAGCACCTCATTAAAAAGCCTCCAGTGCTTAAAAAAAAGAAGTAACCACCAACATGTCTTCTGGAACAGGTAAACTACCGTCTTAACTATTAGCAATTTTCTTTCAATCACCCTCCCAGGAAAATTGATTTCATATCAGAAATGAAAAATGTAAGATAGCAGAATAATCTCCACATCCTATAGGTGCATTACTTCTCCACCATACTGCAATCTTTAGCGAATCCTGCCATGCAGGGAGGACGCTGAAGATTAAGGAAAATGTACAGCTAAATACATGTTTTGAAAATGACATCCAAGCCAAACTTGGTTTAGCCAAGCCATGGTTAGGTTTGGTTTGGACTGACTGACACACCAAACTGAATGTTCTTACCTTTCTCTGGGGAGGGTTGAGGATGCACACAGCAAGAAACTTGTGAAAAAAATAGTCACATTACAAGCATTCACGTTCAAGCGACAACGATACACTGGTGGCCTTTTCTTCATTCAAAATAACGAAATCGAGCAATTTTGTAGCAGTGGCATTTCTCCTACAAACACACACTTGAGAATTAATCAAATCTTGCTCAAAACTCCCAGTAAGGATCTTAGGTAGCAACAATTCGTGATATTTCCAAGAAGTTCACAATCACAACACACTAAACACAAGGCGGCATCTATCGCGAATGAAATGAATGTGGGAGCAAAACCATAACTGAAACACTGCATGCGCAAAACCACCAAGAACCAAAAAAAACTAGAATTCAAAATATACTTGAAATGTCAATCGTAAGAAAAGAGCATAAGTATAAAAACATATAATAAAAAAAGTCCTTATCGAAGTCTCTTGTGCAATCACAGAAAATTAGTGGAATGTAAAACGCACACTGACGCGCTTGCCTCATTCTTCTCCCAGTGCAAACTTGATAAATCACTTTCCCTCACACACTTCTCCCAGTGCAAACTTGATATATTACTTTCCTTTTCACACAAAGTTGACCGTTTCTCGATAAATGAAAACTACTTCGGGTGGGAAAAGTCTGGAAATACACAAATTTAGCGTAATGTAAATGATCACCTTTCGAAAATAGTCAACCAGCCTGAATAATTCTGAAATGTCAAGAAAACTATATTAAGATCAACGAGAACATTACTCGTGAGATGGAAGGACAACAAGCGGCACTTGTTCAGAACTACCGCTATAAGCAGGCCCGATAAGATTGGGAGGGATGATTGGGGGTACAAGGTGGTCGCTGCCCCACCAAGGCCCGAGCCAGAGCTCTTTTTCTTCATATTCCACGTAAAACTATGTAAAATCTATGACGAAAACCCGCATCCTTCCTCAGTTATCGTTACATTTTGCCAAGTTTCTTAGCTCACTACAGTCCACATTCAGGATCTTATTATAGTGAGCTCTTGGAAAAGTTAAAAAGAAGAGAGAAAGCACACCTAGGAACATACCCCTCCCCCTCTTTCAGTGAGCGGGTCATTTGCATCGGGGCTCGTGCTGGTTCTCGACGACACACCATAAGCCCCTTAAATAAGACAATTCCACTCGAGCACAACCCTTGAACACGATAAGATGACTCGGCCCTGCAGATGACCCTTGATGATCAGGTCAAGGAATATGTCATAATACGAAAAGGTTGTACAGTCGTGTTCAAAAGTCGCATCGTCATTTTCGAGACGGATAAATACAAAAAGGAGACTCTTTGGAATTAAAGAGAATGCAAGCTCCATAAAATCGTGCCATGACATTTTCCTCTCCTAAATTTCTGAGAGCTTAGTACAGATCTCAAATAACAACGAAACTTCAGCAATTACTGGGTATGCACAAGATGTTCTCGACAGTCTACGTTACTACGCCTTCATCAGTTATCTTTTTGACAATTTATTTGATTTAATGCCAAAAGATTGTTTGAATTAAAAAGATATAATGCAATCGACTACAGAACCCAACATAGACGCATAACGGTAATCTAAGGGAAAGTCGTGATAGCCTAACAGAAAATGTTGAACAGGCAGCATGGAGTCGAGGTAATCTTCTACGTGTGTAGTCATGGACAGATAATTTGGGTACGTGTTGAACTACCCAACTTTTTTCTTTAGGTCGAAAGATCATAGGTGATTTATAGGTGATCTAAAACTGAACAGAGTGCAGCGAACGCGGATATGTTCGAAGTGATTTAAAGCATTCGATTTACGAAATTGTAATTGTCCAGTCAAGTGCAATATAAATTACCCCTACACAAACACAGTTGATAGCGTTATATATCCTTTTTACAGACTGCTTCCGTGTAAAACATGCAGAACAAAATCTAGTCTTCTATTTCGGCCCAGTCTTCAATTACAAGGAAATAAACTGAAAGTTGACATAAGCCATTAATAAAACAGCCGTTCAAAGCTTAACCAACAAACAGATGCATACGCCATACAACAGAGCCAAAGACGACAATAAAAGAGGTATTCTACAGCTGACCTTCACAGAAGCTTCGTCAGAATAGAAAGCTCTATTAACTTGACGGCCATGAAACTGATAAACAGTCAGTCGGGCCTGTTTTGCCCATCTCGTTTCATCAGCAGCTGCCAGGAGCAAACCATGAAAAGTTACCACCCAAACACTTCAAGTCATCTGCGTTCAAGGATGTCCTTTGAGAGACCATATTGTGTTCTTCATTCGATAACCAGCAAATAAAATATCAAATTTGCCACTTTATGCTGAAAGATATCATTTAGATATTGGTTGCTGGTTGCAGGATAAGAGGATGGGAAGAGTATGGGTGAATCAATTTATGTTTTTGGATATCATGTATTAATCTCCACAATTCACAATAAAAAAGTTACCACACAATGCCCCCATAAGCGCAAATCTCCTTCCGTATACAAAACAGGTAATGACACACATACCTGACTTTGTAAACATACCTTGTGTGGTATGTTCAGACAGACAAACAGTGGTACTATCAAATTCCCGAGTGAAAGGCAATTGGAAAAACTGTGGCTTCCAAGTGACGACGTTCTCCAAGATTGCAGCGTGTGCAACTACGAACGCCGGAAGGTGAAAGCTATTAGTTTCTTTCGGGTTTGTTACTAATACAAGAAAGTGTTCTGCAGTTGACAGATGGCAGTAAATAAAATGTGTGGCTTCCTAAGCCAGCTTCAACCCATTTCATCATATGCCCACAATTTGCAAAACTGAGGAGTAGGGCACAAACAAGTGCTCTGAGCTGGTTGGGCTGGCAACATTAACAAATGAATTATTAGTCTGCTGAAAATAATGACCTAAGCTTACAGTGCTGGGAATAATGAACAAACCATCCAGTGGGGGACAATAATCGACTAGTCTTGTTGTGTAGTAAAGAGAAGCAAGATCAACTAGGCTACTGGCACATATATACAATGATTCACAAGCCTTGCTTTGTAGCAACGATGAAAAAAGACACAAGGAGTAATTCATACGTAACATTCGGCAAAGTAGAATGGGTATGATACTATGAGACACTTGAGAGCCAAGAAACAATACGAGAATGCACCTATGTTGTTGATTTAACGTCTCTCAACAACTAGTTACCAAGCCAGAAATCGTATCGTACGTCAAATAACGATGCGAGCTTTAAAAACAAAGCAAAATCTGAAATATTTGTAATTATAAACAAAGCTCAATATATGTTTTCAATTAATACATGTTCATCAAAGTCGCTGATGATTGCTTTTCATATGTCAACAGCAACTATCATGGAAGACATAATGGAAGTTTTTTCTACGATATTCATTTCCCATAGTAGGAAGGTTGCGTCAAGAACAAATGACAACCTCGAAGGGAAAAATCCTCGCTTGGCCCGCGTCTCCGTTCCTTCTTTTGGAAAAGCAGAACACGGGGGAAGGATTTCCAGTCCCCGCTCCCACCCCATTAAGTCGCCTCTTACGACGAGCAAGGAATACGTGGGAAGTATTCTTTCTACCAGGGATAATAATGAGATACACACACAAAGTTTTAAAAATCGTTTTCTTAAACGTACTTTGCTGTTCCTATCTTAGGTATAGAGCAAGGCATCTAAATCAACAATCCTGTATTGGAAATATGCCTAGATGCACTGTCTTCCGCAAAATCTTTAAATGGTTTTAATCCGGCTTTCAATTAAATGTACTCAGAATATTAACGTGGTGACCTTGACGTCTAGATCCGAACCAACCAACCAATACCCTACTAACACACTTCCGGCAACAAATCGGTAGTAATTTCATCTTTTCAATTCACATATCAATACTAAAACGTGCATTTAACTACAAACCTAATTATAAAATCCATTTCAAGATAGTTTGCTGTATTATCGTCCTGGTTAAAACATTAACAGCCATAGATTCAACTAACATGCCGGTATGTACTGAATGGAAATGCCGCAAACTTTACTTACAGCATATCAGTAAAAGCAGGAGCTTTCCCTGGTAGGGTTTCCAGATACGCAACTCGTTCCCATTTCTAGGTGAATGGTCTATTGGCGTGCATATTTTGTACAGAGACAGCCAGTCTCAACATCATTCAGCCTCTGTTTCTGCTCCAACTAATAAAAACTTGCTTTTGATGTTCTATAATCACATGTCAGCTGTGAACACTATCGTACAGACCGTTCTATCAATTTCAGTATTTTATTCCTGGATAGAATACGAACAATTCCAGAAAGACAACAATGACATGTTACTACAAGCTAAAATACTGACAATATCAGTAACTGTAACTTCTTTTACTGAATGCTCAACTGTAGCGCAATCTCTGGTATCTCAAAGGTAACGTGCAATCGACAATTCTACAAAGTAAGAGCACACTCAGACGTCGAGATCATATGCGAGATGATATAACGAAAGTTACCAAAATAATCTAATCTAACCTACCTGTAAGTTCATATACACGAAGATGACTTTTAAACAACAATATTTACCCAAAACAAGCTTAGTTTATGTGGTTTCCAATGTTAAACACAAATGGCACTGATTTTACCTTAAATGATATATGTCTACACTTATCCAAACATGAGGAAGATATACCTGCACTTTGGGAAAGTCCAACTCCACATCATGATCCTCCCTCCCCATTGTTTACGTGTGTGATACTTTCATCCGCTTATACCGCTGACAATGGTCAAAGAATTCGTTATATATCACACAAGGAAAAGCTTATGCTTCCTACTAGTTACGTTTTTTAATAGCTTATGGATTACACTCGGCTATAAGTTTCAAATCTCACAAAAAACGTTTTATTAAGATTAAATTAAACAAGGCAAGTGTGTTTCCGTGACAAATTACAGATGAACAGACAGATTTATCCGCAGTTGTTGGTAAATAAGGATTACGAGCAGATATTTAAATTCTCAGACAAAAGACATACAAAAGTGTACCTAACAACTGCCATTTTCTCTCAAGCATATTATAACCGTTTTCTTCTACAAATCTATGATAAACTGTTATACATGAATAAAATCGTGCAAGTGCTTTCTCACAAAAAATAAATAAACAGTTTTCAGTCACCTATATGCAAATTCATAAATCACACACAAAAGGTAAAACAGTGCGAAAACGATAAATAAAACTGCTCATAATTCATTCGCATTTACCAATCTTTACCAAGCGCTTACCATCTACGAAGACCTTACCACCGTTGTGGAGTTCATATCATAAGGACGAGAACAAAATATACAGATTTATTTCACCTGTATTTCTAATACTAATACCTACAATCTAAAAAAAAAAAAATCAGTCACTTGTATTAGCAGAATATTTCACAGCCGAGTTGAATTTGAAATAAAATGCTTTTAAACATTAAGAAAATAAAGTTAAAAAAAACTTAGTGTAATCTATGAAGACCTCACTAAGTTTCCGTTGTAGTAGACCGAGTTTTTTTTTTTTTCTTTAAAAGTCGATGATAAACTCGTCCACTTGCTGCGGCTGAGCGTCTGAAGTTGTTCACAGTGAATGATCGTTTTCATCTGAGAGTTAAAGAAAATTCTGTCTTTGAAGATACGCAAATGTACGAAAAAAGAAAAAAACATTTCATGAAATTTCAGACTAATATGCTTTAAAAAATCTGAACGCACACATTTACTTACAATTCAAATTGCCGGGAACGTACGACATTTTACCCATTCTTATACAAGCATATACATATATTAAGTCAGCTATTCAATTTTCGTTGTTATACACATGATTCAGCAATCCTGATACTCTCCAACTTTTAATGCAACGGCGAGACGTTGTGTTAAACCCACCTTGGCCTGCACACACTCACCTTATGCCGGAAGATGTTTAAACCATCTTGAGGATTTGGGCCTTCCTATTATAGCCTGCAAAGCACTTGTAACACGGCGTGCATGAGAGTAGCTGAAGCAAAGATGGAAGTAACTCTTTCTTGGCGTTGACAGAGGTTTAAACACAAAAAAATGGACCACTTTCCCTACAAACGAGAGTTGAACAACACACAATCAGCGTCACGGCCAAGTGCCTATGTCTCGGTCGTTTACGGTGAAGAATTTAGATTCAGGGCTCTTCGGATACAAGTGTTCGTTTAAAACTATAATTTGCAAGAGTTTTCAGATTTATCGTGTAACTAAACGAACGTAAATAAAGTATTTTTGCGCTAATATATGCCATATATATATATATATATATATATATATATATATATATATATTTTTTTTTTTTTTTTTTTTTTTTTCTTATACTTTGTCGCTGTCTCCCGCGCTTGCGAGGTAGCGCAAGGAAACAGACGAAAAGAAATGGCCCAACCCCCCCCCATACACATGTACATACACACGTCCACACACGCAAATATACATACCTACACAGCTTTCCATGGTTTACCCCAGACGCTTCACATGCCTTGATTCAATCCACTGACAGCAAGTCAACCCCTGTATACCACATCGCTCCAATTCACTCTATTCCTTGCCCTCCTTTCACCCTCCTGCATGTTCAGGCCCCGATCACACAAAATCTTTTTCACTCCATCTTTCCACCTCCAATTTGGTCTCCCTCTTCTCCTCGTTCCCTCCACCTCCGACACATATATCCTCTTGGTCAATCTTTCCTCACTCATTCTCTCCATGTGCCCAAACCATTTCAAAACACCCTCTTCTGCTCTCTCAACCACGCTCTTTTTATTTCCACACATCTCTCTTACCCTTACGTTACTTACTCGATCAAACCACCTCACACCACACATTGTCCTCAAACATCTCATTTCCAGCACATCCATCCTCCTGCGCACAACTCTATCCATAGCCCACGCCTCGCAACCATACAACATTGTTGGAACCACTATTCCTTCAAACATACCCATTTTTGCTTTCCGAGATAATGTTCTCGACTTCCACACATTTTTCAAGGCTCCCAAAATTTTCGCCCCCTCCCCCACCCTATGATCCACTTCCGCTTCCATGGTTCCATCCGCTGACAGATCCACTCCCAGATATCTAAAACACTTCACTTCCTCCAGTTTTTCTCCATTCAAACTCACCTCCCAATTGACTTGACCCTCAACCCTACTGTACCTAATAACCTTGCTCTTATTCACATTTACTCTTAACTTTCTTCTTCCACACACTTTCCCAAACTCAGTCACCAGCTTCTGCAGTTTCTCACATGAATCAGCCACCAGCGCTGTATCATCAGCGAACAACAACTGACTCACTTCCCAAGCTCTCTCATCCCCAACAGACTTCATACTTGCCCCTCTTTCCAGGACTCTTGCATTTACCTCCCTAACAACCCCATCCATAAACAAATTAAACAACCATGGAGACATCACACACCCCTGCCGCAAACCTACATTCACTGAGAACCAATCACTTTCCTCTCTTCCTACACGTACACATGCCTTACATCCTCGATAAAAACTTTTCACTGCTTCTAACAACTTGCCTCCCACACCATATATTCTTAATACCTTCCACAGAGCATCTCTATCAACTCTATCATATGCCTTCTCCAGATCCATAAATGCTACATACAAATCCATTTGCTTTTCTAAGTATTTCTCACATACATTCTTCAAAGCAAACACCTGATCCACACATCCTCTACCACTTCTGAAACCGCACTGCTCTTCCCCAATCTGATGCTCTGTACATGCCTTCACCCTCTCAATCAATACCCTCCCATATAATTTACCAGGAATACTCAACAAACTTATACCTCTGTAATTTGAGCACTCACTCTTATCCCCTTTGCCTTTGTACAATGGCACTATGCACGCATTCCGCCAATCCTCAGGCACCTCACCATGAGTCATACATACATTAAATAACCTTACCAACCAGTCAACAATACAGTCACCCCCTTTTTTAATAAATTCCACTGCAATACTATCCAAACCTGCTGCCTTGCCGGCTTTCATCTTCCGCAAAGCTTTTACTACCTCTTCTCTGTTTACCAAATCATTTTCCCTAACCCTCTCACTTTGCACACCACCTCGACCAAAACACCCTATATCTGCCACTCTGTCATCAGACACATTCAACAAACCTTCAAAATACTCATTCCATCTCCTTCTCACATCACCACTACTTGTTATCACCTCCCCATTTACGCCCTTCACTGACTGAAGGAATGACTGAAGGAGGCTTTGGGGTACTGGGGCCTAAACATTCAGGAAAATGAAGGGCATGCATAGGATAGAATGAACTGGATTCTTGTGAAATATAGGATCAACAAGATGGTAATGGACTGATCCAGAGCATATGAAGGAATCTAAAAGACCTGGTTGTGGATGGTAAGTGCTGGTTTCAGTAAATCATACTTGACAGCTGGAGAGTGGAGATGTGTAAGTGAGGCCAGTATTATCACGTTCCTGATGTTTCCTTTACAAAGTTGGAAAAAGCAATTACATATGAAAAAAATCTAAAATGTTATTATCTACTAAAAAACTCCTTACATTTGTAGTAGATAATAACATTTTAGATTTTTTTTTCATATGTAATTGCTTTTTCCAACTTTGTATAGGAAACATCAGGAACGTGATAATACTGGCCTCACTTACACATCTCCACTCTCCAGCTGTCAAGTATGATTTACTGAAACCAGCACTTACCATCCACAACCAGGTCTTTTAGATTCCTTCATATGCTCTGGATCAGTCCATTACCATCTTGTTGATCCTATATTTCACAAGAATCCAGTTCATTCTATCCTATGCATGCCCTTCATTTTCCTGAATGTTTAGGCCCCAGTACCCCAAAGCCTCCTTAAGTCATTCCTTTCATCTCCTTCTAGGTCTCCCTATTCCCATTTGTTTCATCTACTTTTAATATTCAGATCCTCTTAGTCTTTCTTTGCTCATCTTTGTTATATATATATATATATATATATATATATATATATATATATATATATATATATATATATATGCTTAATATATTCCCTGGGGATAGGGGAAAAAGAATACTTCCCACATATTCCCTGCGTGTCGTAGAAGGTGACTAAAATGGTAGGGAGCGGGGGGGCTGGAAATCCTCCCCTCTCGTTTTTTTTTATTTTCCAAAAGAAGGAACAGAGAAGAGGGCCAGGAGAGAATATTCCCTCAAAGGCCCAGTCCTCTGTTCTTAATGCTACCTCGCTATCGCGGGAAATAGCGAATAGTATGAAAAAAAGAAAAAGAAAAAAAAATATATATATATATATATATATATATCCCTGGGGATAGGGGAGAAAGAATACTTCCCACGTATTCCCTGCGTGTCGTAGAAGGCGACTAAAAGGGGAGGGAGCGGGGGGCTGGAAATCCTCCCCTCTCTTTTTTTTTTCAATTTCCAAAAGAAGGAACAGTGAAGGGGGCCAGGTGAGGATATTCCCTCAGAGGCCCAGTCCTCTGTTCTTAACACTACCTCGCTAATGCGGGAAATGGTGAATAGTATGAAAAAAAAATATATATATATATATATATATATATATATATATATATATCCCTGGGGATATGGGAGAAAGAATACTTCCCACGTATTCCCTGCGTGTCGTAGAAGGCGACTAAAAGGGGAGGGAGCGGGGGGCTGGAAATGCTCCCCTCACTTTTTTTTTTTAATTTTTCAAAAGAGGGAACAGAGAAGGGGCCCAGGTGAGGATATTCCCTCAAGGGCCCAGTCCTCTGTTCTCAACGCTACCTCGCTAATGTGGGAAATGGCGAATAGTGTGAAAGAAATATGTGTATGTGTTTGGTAAAGTGTGTGGAAGAAGAAAGTTAAGAGTAAATGTGAATAAGAGCAAGGTTATTAGGTACAGTAGGGTTGAGGGTCAAGTAAATTGGGAGGTGAGTTTGAATGGAGAAAAACTGGAGGAAGTGAAGTGTTTTAGATATCTGGGAGTGGATCTGGCAGCGGATGGAACCATGGAAGCGGAAGTGGATCATAGGGTGGGGGAGGGGGCGAAAATTCTGGGGGCCTTGAAGAATGTGTGGAAGTCGAGAACATTATCTCGGAAAGCAAAAATGGGTATGTTTGAAGGAATAGTGGTTCCAACAATGTTGTATGGTTGTGAGGCGTGGGCTATGGATAGAGCTGTGCGCAGGAGGATGGATGTGCTGGAAATGAGATGTTTGAGGACAATGTGTGGTGTGAGGTGGTTTGATCGAGTTAGTAACGTAAGGGTAAGAGAGATGTGTGGAAATAAAAAGAGCGTGGTTGAGAGAGCAGAAGAGGGTGTTTTGAAGTGGTTTGGGCACATGGAGAGAATGAGTGAGGAAAGATTGACCAAGAGGATATATGTGTCGGAGGTGGAGGGAACGAGGAGAAGAGGGAGACCAAATTGGAGGTGGAAAGATGGAGTGAAAAAGATTTTGTGTGATCGGGGCCTGAACATGCAGGAGGGTGAAAGGAGGGCAAGGAATAGAGTGAATTGGAGCGATGTGGTATACCGGGTTTGACGTGTTGTCAGTGGATTGAATCAAGGCATGTGAAGCGTCTGGGGTAAACCATGGAAAGCTGTGTAGGTATGTATATTTGCGTGTGTGGACGTATGTATATACATGTGTATGGGGGGGGGTTGGGCCATTTCTTTCGTCTGTTTCCTTGCTCTACCTCGCAAACGCGGGAGACAGCGACAAAGTATAATAAAATAAATATAAATAAATATATATATATATATATATATATTTATTTTATTTATTTTGCTTTGTCGCTGTCTCCCGCGTTAGTGAGGTAGCGCAAGGAAACAGACGAAAGAATGGCCCAACCCGCCCACATACACATGTATAAACATATACGTCCACACACGCAAATATACATACCTATACATCTCAATGTACACATATATATATATACACACACAGACATATACATATATACACATGTACGTAATTCATAGTCTGCCTTTATTTGTTCCCATCGCCACCTCGCCACACATGGAATAACAACCCCCTCCCCCCTCATGTGTGTGAGGTAGCGCTAGGAAAAGACAACAAAGGCCGCATTCGTTCACACTCAGTCTCTAGGTGTCATGTAATAATGCACCGAAACCACAGCTCCCTTTTCACATCCAGGCCCCACACACTTTCCATGGTTTACCCCAGACGCTTCACATGCCCTGGTTCAATCCATTGACAGCACGTCGACCCCGGTATACCACATCGTTCCAATTCACTCTATTCCTTGCACGCCTTTCACCCTCCTGCATCTTCAGGCCCCGATCACTCAAAATCTTTTTCACTCCATCTTTCCACCTCCAATTTGGTCTCCCACTTCTCCTCGTTCCCTCCACCTCTGACACATATATCCTCTTGGTCAAGCTTTCCTCACTCATTCTCTCCATGTGACCAAACCATTTCAAAACACCCTCTTCTGCTCTCTCAACCACACTTTTTATTTCCACACAGCTCTCTTACCCTTACATTACTTACTCGATCAAGCCACCTCACACCACACATTGTCCTCAAACATCTCATTTCCAGCACATCCACCCTCCTGCGCACAACTCTATCCATAGCCCACGCCTCGCAACCATACAACATTGTTGGAACCACTATTCCTTCAAACATACCCATTTATGCTTTCCAAGATAATGCTGTCGACTTCCAAACATTCTTCAAGGCTCCCAGAATTTTCGCCCCCTCCCCCACCCTATGATTCACTTCCGCTTCCATGGTTCCATCCGCTGCCAAATCCACTCCCAGATATCTAAAACACTTTACTTCCTCCAGTTTTTCTCCATTCAAACTTACCTCCTAATTGACTCGACCCTCAACCCTACTGTACCTAATAACCTTGCTCATATTCACATTCACTCTTAACTTTCTTCTTTCACACACTTTACCAAACTCAGTCACCAGCTTCTGCAGTTTCTTACATGAATCAGCCACCATCGCTGTATCATCAGCGAACAACAACTGACTCACTTCCCAAGCTCTCTCATCCACGACAGACTTCATACTAGCCCCTCTTTCCAAAACTCTTGCATTCACCTCCCTAAAAACCCCATCCATAAACAAATTAAACAACCATGGAGACATCACACACCCCTGCCGCAAACTTACATTCACTGAGAACCAATCACTTTCCTCTCTTCCTACATGTACACATGCCTTACATCCTCGATAAAATCTTTTCACTGCTTCTAACAACTTGCCTCCCACACCATATATTCTTAAAACCTTCCACAGAGCATCTCTATCAACTCTATCATATGCCTTCTCCAGATCCATAAATGCTACATACAAATCCATTTGTTTTTCTAAGTATTTCTCACATACATTCTTCAAAGCAAACACCTGATCCACAAATCCTCTACCACTTCTGAAACCACACTGCTCTTCCCAATCTGATGTTCTGTACATGCCTTCACCCTCTCAATCAATACCCTCCCCTATAATTTACCAGGAACACTCAACAAACTTATACCTCTATAATTTGAGCACTCACTCTTATCCCCTTTGCCTTTGTACAATGGCACTATGCAAGCATTCCGCCAATCCTCAGGCACCTCACCATGGATCATACATACATTAAATAACTTTACCAACCAGTCAACAATACAGTAACCCCCCCTTTTTTTTTTTTAATAAATTCCACTGTAATACCATCCAAACCTGCTGCCTTGCCGGCTTTCACCTTCCGTAGAGCTTTTACTACCTCTTCTCTATTTACCAAATAGAGGAGAATGAATACTTCCCACGCATTCCTCACGTGTCGTAGAAGGCGACTAAAGGGGACGGGAGCGGGGGGCCAGAAACCCTCCACTCCTTGTATTTCAACTTTCTAAAAGGGGAAACAGAAGAAGGAGTCACGCGAGGAGTGCTCATCCTCCTCGAAGGCTCAGATTGGGGTGTCTAAATGTGTGTGGATGTAACCAAGATGAGAAAAAAGGAGAGATAGGTAGTATGTTTGAGGAAAGGAACCTGGATGTTTTGGCTCTGAGTGAAACGAAGCTAAAGGGTAAAGGGGAAGAGTGGTTTGGGAATGTCTTGGGAGTAAAGTCAGGGGTTAGTGAGAGGACAAGAGTAAGGGAAGGAGTAGCACTACTCCTGAATCAAGAGTTGTGGGAGTATGTGATAGAGTCTAAGAAAGTAAATTCTAGATTGATATGGGTAAAACTGAAAGTTGATGGAGAGAGATAGGTGATTATTGGTGCATATGCACCTGGGCATGATAAGAAAGATCATGAGAGGCAAGTGTTTTGGGAGCAGCTGAATGAGTGTGTTAGTGGTTTTGATGCACAAGACCGGGTTATAGTGATGGGTGATTTGAATGCAAAGGTGAGTAATGTGGCAGTTGAGGGAATAATTGGTATACATGGAGTGTTCAGTGTTGTAAATGGAAATGGTGAAGAGCTTGTAGATTTATGTGCTGAAAAAGAACTGGTGATTGGGAATACCTGGTTTAAAAAGCGAGATATACATAAGTATACGTATGTAAGTAGGAGAGATGGCCAGAGAGCGTTATTGGATTACGTGTTAATTGATAGACGCACGAAAGAGAGACTTTTGGATGTTAATGTGCTGAGAGGTGCAACTGGAGGGATGTCTGATCATTATCTTGTGGAGGCGAAGGTGAAGATTTGTGGGGGTTTACAGAAAAGAAGAGAGAATGTTGGGGTGAAGAGAGTAGTGAGAGTAAGTGAGCTTGGGAAGGAGACTTGTGTGAGGAAGTACCAGGAGAGACTGAGTACAGAATGGAAAAAGGTGAGAACAAAGGACATAAGGGGAGTGGGGGAGGAATGGGATGTATTTAGAGAAGCAGTGATGGCTTGCGCAAAAGATGCTTGTGGCATGAGAAGCGTGGGAGGTGGGTTGATTAGAAGGGGTAGTGAGTGGTGGGATGAAGAAGTAAGATTATTAGTGAAAGAGAAGAGAGAGGCATTTGGACGATTTTTGCAGGGAAAAAATGCAAAAGAGTGGGAGAGGTATAAAAGAAACAGGCAGGAGGTCAAGAGAAAGGTGCAAGAGGTGAAAAAGAGGACAGTTGAGAGTTGGGGTATGAGAGTATCATTAAATTTCAGGGAGAATAAAACGATGTTTTGGAAGGAGGTAAATAAAGTGCATAAGACAAGGGAGCAAATGGGAACTTCAGTCAAGGGGGCTAATGGGGAGGTGATAACATGTAGTGGTGATGTGAGAAGGAGATGGAGTGAGTATTTTGAAGGTTTGTTGAATGTGTTTGATGATAGAGTGGCAGATATAGGGTGTTTTGGTCGAGGTGGTGTGCAAAGTGAGAGGGCTGTCAGTGGATTGAATCAGGGCATGTGAAGCGTCTGGGGTAAACCATGGAAAGTTGTGTGGGGCCTGGATGTGGAAAGGGACCTGTGGTTTCGGGCATGACAGCTAGAGACTGAGTGTGAACGAATGGGGCCTTTGTTGTCTTTTCCTAGTGCTACCTCGCACACATGAGGGGGGAGGGGGATGGTATTCCATGTGTGGCGAGGTGGCGATGGGAATGAATAAAGGCAGACAATGTGAATTGTGTGCATGGATATATATGTATGTGTCTGTGTGTGTATATATATGTGTACATTGAGATGTATAGGTATGTATATTTGCGTGTGTGGATGTGTATGTATCTACATATGTATGGGGGTGGGTTGGGCCATTTCTTTCGTCTGTTTCCTTGCACTACCTCGCAAACGCGGGAGACAGCAACAAAGTGTGCAAAGTGAGAGGGTTAGGGAAAATGATTTGGTAAACAGAGAAGAGGTAGTGAAAGCTTTGCGGAAGATGAAAGCCGGCAAGGCAGCAGGTTTGGATGGTATTGCAGTGGAATTTATTAAAAAAGGGGGTGACTGTATTGTTGACTGGTTGGTAAGGTTATTTTATGTATGTATGACTCATGGTGAGGTGCCTGAGGATTGGCGGAATGCGTGCATAGTGCCATTGTACAAAGGCAAAGGGGATAAGAGTGAGTGCTCAAATTACAGAGGTATAAGTTTGTTGAGTATTCCTGGTAAATTATATGGGAGGGTATTGATTGAGAGGGTGAAGGCATGTACAGAGCATCAGATTGGGGAAGAGCAGTGTGGTTTCAGAAGTGGTAGAGGATGTGTGGATCAGGTGTTTGCTTTGAATAATGTATGTGAGAAATACTTAGAAAAGCAAATGGATTTGTATGTAGCATTTATGGATCTGGAGAAGGCATATGATAGAGTTGATAGAGATGCTCTGTGGAAGGTATTAAGAATATATGGTGTGGGAGGAAAGTTGTTAGAAGCAGTGAAAAGTTTTTATCGAGGATGTAAGGCATGTGTACGTGTAGGAAGAGAGGAAAGTGATTGGTTCTCAGTGAATGTAGGTTTGCGGCAGGGGTGTGTGATGTCTCCATGGTTGTTTAATTTGTTTATGGATGGGGTTGTTAGGGAGGTAAATGCAAGAGTTTTGGAAAGAGGGGCAAGTATGAAGTCTGTTGGGGATGAGAGAGCTTGGGAAGTGAGTCAGTCGTTGTTCGCTGATGATACAGCGCTGGTGGCTGATTCATGTGAGAAACTGCAGAAGCTGGTGACTGAGTTTGGTAAAGTGTGTGGAAGAAGAAAGTTAAGGGTAAATGTGAATAAGAGCAAGGTTATTAGGTACAGTAGGGTTGAGGGTCAAGTCAATTGGGAGGTGAGTTTGAATGGAGAAAAACTGGAGGAAGTGAAGTGTTTTAGATATCTGGAAGTGGATCTGGCAGCGGATGGAACCATGGAAGCAGAAGTGGATCATAGGGTGGGGGAGGGGGCGAAAATTCTGGGGGCCTTGAAGAATGTGTGGAAGTCGAGAACATTATCTCGGAAAGCAAAAATGGGTATGTTTGAAGGAATAGTGGTTCCAACAATGTTGTATGGTTGCGAGGCGTGGGCTATGGATAGAGTTGTGCGCAGGAGGATGGATGTGCTGGAAATGAGATGTTTGAGGACAATGTGTGGTGTGAGGTGGTTTGATCGAGTGAGTAACGTAAGGATAAGAGAGATGTGTGGAAATAAAAAGAGCGTGGTTGAGAGAGCAGAAGAGGGTGTTTTGAAGTGGTTTGGGCACATGGAGAGCATGAGTGAGGAAAGATTGACCAAGAGGATATATGTGTCGGAGGTGGAGGGAGCAAGGAGAAGAGGGAGACCAAATTGGAGGTGGAAAGATGGAGTGAAAAAGATTTTGTGTGATCGGGGCCTGAACATGCAGGAGGGTGAAAGGAGGGCAAGGAATAGAGTGAATTGGAGCGATGTGGTATACCGGGGTTGACGTGCTGTCAGTGGATTGAATCAAGGCATGTGAAGCGTCTGGGGTAAACCATGGAAAGCTGTGTAGGTATGTATATTTGCGTGTGTGAACGTATGTATATACATGTGTATGGGGGTGGGTTGGGCCATTTCTTTCGTCTGTTTCCTTGCGCTACCTCGCAAACGCGGGAGACAGCGACAAAGTAAAAAAAAAAAAAAAAAATATATATATATATATATATATATATATATATATATATATATATATATATATATATATATATATATATATATATCCCTGGGGATAGGAGATTAAGAATACTTCCCACGTATTCCCTGCGTGTTGTAGAAGGCGACTAAAAGGGGAGGGAGCGGGGGGCTGGAAATCCTCCCCTCTGGTTTTTTTTTTTTTTTTCAAAAAGAAGGAACAGAGGGGGCCAGGTGAGGATATTCCAAAAAAGGCCCAGTCCTCTGTTCTTAACGCTACCTCGCTAACGCGGGAAATGGCGAATAGTTTAAAAGAAAGAAAATATATATATATATATATATATATATATATATATATATATATATATATATATATATATATATATATCTTTTTTCTTTCTTTCATACTATTCGCTATTTCCCGCATTAGCGAGGTAGCGTTGAGAACAGAGGACTGGGCCTTTGAGGGAATATCCTCACCTGGCCCCCTACTCTGTTCCCTCTTTTGGAAAATTAAAAAAAAAAAAAAAAAAAAGAGAGGGGAGGATTTCCAGCCCCCACTCCCTCCCCTTTTAGTCGCCTTCTACGACACGCAGGGAATATGTGGGAAGTATTCTTTCTCCCCTATCCCCAGGGATATATATATATATATATATATATATATATATATATATATATATATATATATATATATATATATATATATATTTTTTTGCTTTGTCACTGTCTCCCGCATTTGCGAGGTAGCGCAAGGAAACAGACGAAAGACATGGCACAATCCACCCCCATACACATACCTCCACACACGAAAATATACATACCTACACAGCTTTTCATGGTTTACCCCAGACGCTTCACATGCCCTGATTCAATCCACTGACAGCACGTCAACCCCGGTATACCACATCGATCCAATTCACTCTATTCCTTGCCCTTCTTTCACCCTCCTGCATGTTCAGGCCCCAATCACACAAAATCTTTTTCACTCCATCTTTCCACCTCCAATTTGGTCTCCCACTTCTCCTCGTTCCCTCCACCTCTGACACATATATCCTCTTGGTCAATCTTTCCTCACTCATTCTCTCCATGTGCCCAAATGGGCAAAACACCCTCTTCTGCTCTCTCAACCACGCTCTTTTTATTTCCACACATCTCTCTTACCCTTACGTTACTTACTTGATCAAACCACCTCACACCACACATTGTCCTCAAACATCTCATTTCCAGCACATCCATCCTCCTGCGCACAACTCTATCCATAGCCCACGCCTCGCAACCATACAACATTGTTGGAACCACTATTCCTTCAAACATACCCATTTTTGCTTTCCGAGATAATGTTCTCGACTTCCAAACATTCTTCAAGGCTCCCAGAATTTTCGCCCCCTCCCCCACCCTATGATCCACTTCCGCTTCCATGGTTCCATCCGCTGCCAGATCCACTCCCAGATATCTAAAACACTTCACTTCCTCCAGTTTTTCTCCATTCAAACTCACCTCCCAATTGACTTGACCCTCAACCCTACTGTACCTAATGACCTTGCTCTTATTCACATTTACTCTTAACTTTCTTCTTTCACACACTTTACCAAACTCAGTCACCAGCTTCTGCAGTTTCTCACATGAATTAGCCACCAGCGCTGTATCATCAGCGAACAACAACTGACTCACTTCCCAAGCTCTCTCATCCCCAACAGACTTCATACTTGCCCCTCTTTCCAAAACTCTTGCATTCACCTCCCTAACAACCCCATCCATAAACAAATTAAACAACCATGGAGACATCACACACCCCTGCCGCAAACCTACATTCACTGAGAACCAATCACTTTCCTCTCTTCTTACACGCACACATGCCTTACATCCTCGATAAAAACTTTTCACTGCTTCTAACAACTTGCCTCCCACACCATATATTCTTAATACCTTCCACAGAGCATCTCTATCAACTCTATCATATGCCTTCTCCAGATCCATAAATGCTACATACAAATCCATTTGTTTTTCTAAGTATTTCTCACATACATTCTTCAAAGCAAACACCTGATCCACACATCCTCTACCACTTCTGAAAGCACACTGCTCTTCCCCAATCTGATGCTCTGTACCTGCCTTCACCCTCTCAATCAATACCCTCCCATATAATTTACCAGGAATACTCAACAAACTTATACCTCTTTAATTTGAGCAATCACTCTTATCCCCTTTGTCTTTGTACAATGGCACTATGCAAGCATTCCGCCAATCCTCAGGCACCTCATCATGAGTCATACATACATTAAATAACCTTACCAACCAGTCAATAATACAGTCACCCCCTTTTTTAATAAATTCCACTGCAATACCATCCAAACCTGCTGCCTTGCCGGCTTTCATCTTCCGCAAAGCTTTTACTACCTCTTCTCTGTTTACCAAATCATTTTCCCTAACCCTCTCACTTTGCACACCACCTCGACCAAAACACCCTACCTCTGCCACTCTATCATCAAACATATTGAACCTTCAAAATACTCACTCCGTCTCCTCACATCACCACTACTTGTTATCACCTCCCCATTAGCCCCCTTCACTGAAGTTCCTATTTGCTCTCTTGTCTTACGCACTTTATTTACCTCCTTCCAAAACATCTTTTTATTCTCCCTAAAATTTAATGATACTCTCTCACCCCAACTCTCATTTGCCCTCTTTTTCACCACTTGCATCTTTGTCTTGAACTCCTGTCTCTTTCTTTTATACATCTCCCTCTCATTTGCATTTTTTCCTTGCAAAAATCGTCCAAATGCCTCTCTCTTCTCTTTCACTAATAATCTTACTTCTTCATCCCACCACTCACTACCCTTTCTAATCAACCCACCTCCCACGCTTCTCATGCCACAAGCATCTTTTGCGCAAGCCATCACTGCTTCCCTAAATACATCCCATTCCTCCCCCACTCCCCTTACTTCCTTTGTTCTCACCTACATATATATATATATATATATATATATATATATATATATATATATATATATATATAGGAACTGAGTGTATTGGAATGATGTGGTAAATTGAGATCGACATGCTCTCAATGGATTGTACCAGGGCATGTGAAGCATCTGGGGTAAACCATGGAAAGTTTTGTGGGTCTGGATGTGAAAAGGGAGCTGTGGTTTCAGTGCATTATACATGACAGCGAGAGACTGAATGTGAATGAATGCGGCCTTTGTTGTCTTTTCCTAGCGCTACCTTGCATGCGTGCAGGGGGAGGGGATTGTCATTTCATGTGTGGTGGGGTGGCGATGGGAATGAATAAAGACAGTAAGTGTGAATTATGTACATGTGTATATATGTATATGTGTATGTATATATATGTATACGTTGAAATGTATAGGTATGTATATGTGCATGTGTGGATGTGTATGTATATACATGTGTATGTGGGTGGGTTGGGCCATTATTTCGTCTGTTTCCTTACACTAGTTCACTAACGCGAGAGACAGCGACAAGGTATAATAATAAATAAATGAAATATATATATACAAGTGACTACTAAAGGCAGTCAAGTTACATTGCCTATCACTCAATAAAGTTATTCAATTCATTTTACCGAACTTTTCAATTTGATAGCCAGGAATGGTGGTAAATAAGGGAGAATGTTAAGATCAGGCAATTGTGACAAAATCCACAAAAAAGAAGCAAGAGGAACAGATAAAATATGTTAACAACAGAGACCAAAAGTTTGGATATTTTTGGTTGAAGTAATAAACACACAGAGCCAGAGATTAATGCAAACAGAGATGGAAGTACAGAACTCAAAAGTCAATTCGAAGATCATTAGAGGTGTCATGGACTGAAAGAAAAACACAAGGAATTAAAAATCAAGAATAAAGATCATGAGCACAGATTGGCATCAACTGATGGCGTTGATAAAGTATTTAAGTAGGGAATGATGCAGAATAATTAAAGAGCAGGAGAAGCCAGAAGGGGCCATTCTAGATGACCCAGAGGCTGTCAAACAAGAGAAAATGCCTATTACATCGAGTAAAGATATTTTTGAAAATAGAGGGGAGGGTGGTGCAGCTTTTAGGGCTGGACAACAGACTTGGGGCATGTTGACTGATGCACCGGGACAGGAAACTCTGGGACACAGAAACTGAGGTGCCCTGGGCACTGAGTGAAGCTGTAGATAGAATAATATGTATTGAAAAAGAGAGAACAATTATCAAAATTCATGGTCTATAGATGAGAATTTCAGAAAAGTGCAGAGCACATAGGACCAATGTTTATCAATAAATAAGTACATTATACCAGGGGTAAAAAGGTTGATGAATCAAAACTGATGGACTTCTCTGCAAGGTGGGTGGCACCTAAATTAGTCAGACCTTTCTGCAAGGTTGATGGCACCTAAATTAGAAAGATAACTTAACTTGGAGCATGACATCATGTAAATCTCTGATCATTTTTGGACTGGATGGAGAACATACACCATACTAAGAGGAAAGGGGGAAGAAAAACAGAAATGCTTATTCGAGGGGTACTAAAGGCAATAGAATTACTAGATGCAATCTCAGTGATAATGGAAAGATGAAGAACTGGCAGTTATAGTAAGACATATGGGATGAACAACCAATTATGGTTATGTTTGGTTTGGAGCTATCTAGCCAGCAAGTAATAAGAAAGGCTATCTATCTACATCTCCAATGCCCGTTCCCTCCTGAAACTCCCTCAAGGGGGTGCCCATGGCAAAAGTCTCCATAACTGGTGAACTCAAGAGATGCTTCTTAGCCTTTAGTGCCCTACCCTTAAAAGGCCAACGCCAGAGGGCGGTGTCTCCAAAGGTTCCTACCAACTATTTCTACCTAATGTTCCAACCTACTACTTCTACCAAATGTTCCTATGTACTACTTTTACCTTATGTTTCTACCTGGTGCTCCTACCTACTACTTTATTCTATCGTTCCAACTCTCTTTCCAAATAGCAGGGTTAGCCAATAGCACTCTCAATGCAGGAAATCTAGATTAAAAAGTAATGAGTTTTGAGTGTCAAGTTTTGTCGAGTGTTATGTGTGACAAGAAGAGATTGCATATTTGTGGACAGAATGCCAGCAGTCTATGTGTGGGTGGGGCAGAAAGAAAAGACAGCCACCTTGGTCACAGAAAGAAAAGACAGCCACCTTGGTCAAAGTAGTGCAACTCCACAACCACTGAAGTGTTGGCTGACAATACAGCCATCACTATCCCTACTGATACCCAGGTGGGTAGTACCAGTAATGTAGCTCCCTGGTCGGTGACTGCCTACTGATTGCTACCTACCCAAGATAGAGTTCAGTAGAGTATTCATCAAACTAAACAAGGGAAGAGAGGGAATAATGCAAAAAATATATTTAGATTGCAAAAAATAGAAAATGCTAAATGAGGCAAGAGAACAGATCATCTGCAACAATGCTGCAGAGAGGTCAGGAATATCAGGCAATGGATTAGTAGCACAGGCAAGGAGCAAGAGTCAACGATTGTATAAAATGCATCTGATATTGTTGGAATTGTGGTAATAAAGCTTACTATAAAGACAACATCACATCTTTTTTGTTCAGAGGGATATATGAGAGCAAGGAGGGAAAGAGAAGACAAAGTTTCAGGAAACAGCAGTAGATGGCCCACTCAGACAATATAAAATGCACAGTCGTGTTGATGATATATAATCCTCTAAAGAATTTTAATGATCCAGAAATGTACAGTGACAACAACTCCCAAAAAATTACTATAATACATGAAGTGTAAAGCTTGTGCTTTGTAGAGAAGGTAAAGCATTGATAATTAGGGATTTCAATGAGGAGAAAGACTAGTGGGATTTGGATTCTTATAGTGAGAGGGAATCAGAGAGAAATTCTGAGTGTGTGTACAGGAAAATTTTCTATAACAGCAAATAAGTGAAAAAAATTGAATAAGAGGGATAAATTCATCCTCATTACCTGATGAGCCTGGATAAAGAAAATATCTTATATGATACACCGCTAGGAAAAAGTGATCAGTGTAAAGCTTAAATTTGATTATCTGGTGAATGAGGTGAAAAGAAAATAGATGAGGCTGAACTTGATGAGTAGATATATATTTGGAAACTACAATGCACTTAATTTCTGTGGTACCATAGGTAAGGAAATGGAGTCCAGTATCTAAGAACTAAGAGGTGAAAGATTCTGAAAAATTTAGAATGGAGTGGGGACATGTATACCTCTAACCTTAGATTACACAGGAATGATTAAGATGGAAGAATGGCTTCATCAAATTCATCAACAAGCAAGGAAATTTTGAGATGTACAGTGGTGGAGATACAGGCGACTCTGCAGCCAGCCAGCTACCTACTGCAAGGGATGAGTATAGAAGAGTAAGAAAAGGAGGAAAAGAGAAAATTCTGAAGAGTATTGTGGATAAGGAGAGTAAAAATCCAAAACTTTTCCATGTATTCATCAGAAGTATATTGTCAGTTAAAAAACAGCTAATCAGATTAAGGGCTTCATATGGAAAAATACTGAGGATGATATAAGAATATGCAAGTAACTGAATAACAAGTTCAAAAAGATTCTCACAGTGGAAGACACCAAACTAATGAGATGGGATGGGGAGGAGGCTCTACAAAATACTGAGATACTGAGAAAAGACATTAACAAAATACTAATCTTCATCCATACAGATATAATGGTCCTGATGAAATTTCACCATATGTGCTGAAGATGTGTGAAGATATACCAGACAGGCCTTTCGAAATACTGTTTAAGATGTCGCTAGAGAAAGGCAAATTCCCAAGGGAGTGGAAAAATGCAAACATCATACATATAAACATCATACCCACCTGTGAGAAAGAAGACTGAGAAGAAGAGCTGAATTACATACCAATCTCTTGACAAGTGTGGTCTGTAACGTACTGGAAAATTTCATGAGAATACAATTGGATGACTTCTACAAAGGAGAAATTACCAAAGTGAAAGGCAACATGGTTTCAGGGAAAGGAGGTCGACACATGTAAAGGAAGGACTCTCCTCATATTGTACAAAATAGGTGATTTCTTACCACTAACAAGAAAATAATCATAATCTTATCATTACACTTAATCACCATTTCCCATGCTAGTGAGGTAGTGCCAGGAAACAGACAAGAAAGACCCATCCACTCATATACACATATATATACATACAAGCACATACATGTACATATACATATCAATATTTTTTTTTTTCTTATTATACTTTGTCGCTGTCTCCCGCGTTTGCGAGGTAGCGCAAGGAAACAGACGAAAGAAATGGCCCAACCACCCCCCATACACATGTATATACATACGTCCACACACGCAAATATACATACCTACACAGCTTTCCATGGTTTACCCCAGACGCTTCACATGCCCTGCTTCAATCCACTGACAGCACGTCAACCCCGGTATACCACATCGCTCCAATTCACTCTATTCCTTGCCCTCCTTTCACCCTCCTGCATGTTCAGGCCCCGATCACACAAAATCTTCTTCACTCCATCTTTCCACCTCCAATTTGGTCTCCCTCTTCTCCTTGTTCCCTCCACCTCCGACACATATATCCTCTTGGTCAATCTTTCCTCACTCATCCTCTCCATGTGCCCAAACCACTTCAAAACACCCTCTTCTGCTCTCTCAACCACGCTCTTTTTATTTCCACACATCTCTCTCACCCTTACGTTACTCACTCGATCAAACCACCTCACACCACACATTGTCCTCAAACATCTCATCTCCAGCACATCCATCCTCCTGCGCACAACTCCATCCATAGCCCATGCCTCGCAACCATACAACATTGTTGGAACCACTATTCCTTCAAACATACCCATTTTTGCTTTCCGAGATAATGTTCTCGACTTCCACACATTCTTCAAGGCCCCCAGGATTTTCGCCCCCTCCCCCACCCTATGATCCACTTCCGCTTCCATGGTTCCATCCGCTGCCATCCGCTACACACATATACATCTTCTTTTACTGTTTGCCATTTCCCACTTTAGCGAGGTAGGGTTAAGAACAGAGGAGTGAGCCTTTGAGGGAATATCCTCACTTGGCTCCTTTCTCAGTTCCTTATTTTGGAAAATTAAAGACAAAGGGAAGGATTTCCAGCCCCTCGCTCCCTTCCCTTTTAGTCGCCTTGTATGACACGCAGGGAATACGTGGGAAGTATTCTTTCTCCCCTATCCCCAGGGATAACACACATACATACACAGACATATACATATGTACACACAAGTACATATTCCTGGTGCCACCCTGCCCCACGGGAAACATCACCACCACCCCGTGTCAGCAAGGTAACACCAGGAAAAGAGACAAAAAAAGGCCACGCTCGTTCATACTCAGTCTCTTTCTGTCATGTGTAATGCACCACAACCACAGCTCCCTATCTGCATCCAGGCCCCACAGACTTTCCATGGTTTACCCTTGAAGTTTCACATGTATAGGTATGTATATTTGTGTGTGTGGACGTGTATGTGGGTGGGTTGGGCCATTCTTTCGTCTGTTTCCTTGCGCTACCTCGCTAACGCGGGAGACAGCGACAAAGCAAAATAAAATATAAATATATAACTCTTACACATTTTATTTATTTATTTAATTTGCTTTGTCGCTGTCTCCCGCATTTGCGAGGTAGCGCAAGGAAACAGAAGAAAGAAATGGCCCAACCCACCCCCATACACATGTACATACACACACGTCCACACACGCAAATATACACACCTATACCTCTCAATGTACATATATATATATACACACACAGACACATACATATATACCCATGCACACAATTCACACTGTCTGCCTTTATTCATTCCCA
This sequence comes from Panulirus ornatus, assembly GCF_036320965.1. Lineage (NCBI taxonomy): Eukaryota > Metazoa > Arthropoda > Malacostraca > Decapoda > Palinuridae > Panulirus > Panulirus ornatus. The sequence goes on from NC_092235.1 coordinate 16,304,600, forward strand.
TCGCCACCTCGCCACACATGGAATACCATCCCCCTCCCCCCTCATGTGTGCAAGGTAGCGCCAGGAAAAGACAACAAAGGCCACACTCGTTCACACTCAGTCTCTAGCTGTCATATAATAATGCACCGAAACCACAGCTCCCTTTCCACATCCAGGCCCCACAGAACTTTCCGTAGTTTACCCCAGACGCTTCACATGCCCTGATTCAATCCCCTGACAGCACGTCAACCCCAGTATACCACATCGATCCAATTCACTCTATTCCTTGCATGCCTTTCACCCTCCTGCATGTTCAGGCCCCGATCACTCAAAATCTTTTTCACTCCATCTTTCCACCTCCAATTTGGTCTCCCACTTCTCCTCGTTCCCTCCATCTCCGACACATATATCCTCTTGGTCAATATTTCCTCCTCTTCTCTCCATGTGCCCAAACCATTTCAAAACACCCTCTTCTGCTCTCTCAACCATGCTCTTTTTATTTCCACACATCTCTCTTACCCTTACATTACTTACTCGATCAAACCACCTCACACCACACATTGTCCTCAAACATCTCATTTCCAGCACATCCACCCTCCTGCGCACAACTCTATCCATAGCCCACGCCTCGCAACCATACAACATTGTTGGAACCACTATTCCTTCAAACATAGCCATTTTTGCTTTCCGAGATAATGTTCTCGACTTCCACACATTCTTCAATGCTCCCAGAATTTTCGCCCCCTCCCTCACCCTATGATTCACTTCCGCTTCCATGGTTCCATCCGCTGCCAGATCCACTCCCACATACTACAACAATAATTCCTGATACAAATGTTTCCATTCAGAGATTGGATGATTTACAATGAACAACAAAGACAGAATTCATGTACCCTGGGCAAAATCAAACTCCCAATCTTCTTGGACGTACTTTATTACGAACTAGATGCTGTACAAAGGTTGAAATTGTTTGTATACAACAAATGAAAGAATGAACGATGCGAGGCCAATAAAACAGGCCCCTTTTCTGCCCTCCATATAAACAATATTGACTGACATAAAGTCAACTTATTACATAATAATGGACAATGGCCATCCTTTAGTGATTTCCCTGCATTTCGTGCTAGAATTTTAGCATTTTCAAATATTTCTAAAGTGTGTATTTACCCCAAGAAAAAAAGAAGACTTAAAAACATAACGTTCTGTACTTGACAACATTACCTTTCAAACTTAAATAACCGTTATGTACACTATCTAAAACTGAGTACATACATACACATCCACTGACTGTACATAAAATATAAATTAACAAATACAATTGCAATTGCCCTCAAAATGTAAACGTAAGATAATTTCTTAATTCCTAATCCTGCTATTCTTTGCACTGGAACTATTTTTGTGTTTCTTTATTTAATCTGGTCTTTAAAGTCTATTTCTTTACTGTCACAAAGGAGAAGTGAAAAGAAACCAACTTTAATGATTGTTGAATTCTTGTCTGCAACAAGTATACACACTGTACAAATATGTAATGAATTATGAAGGTAACACATACAAAAAAATTGACAATAACTGAGAAAAATAAATAAGTAGGGCAATGGGCTAACTGTCGGTAAGTCAACTGAACTGGCAATCCTTTTCCCTAAATTTGTGCTCCCTGCTTGCTATCTTTAGGTGATAAAATGGAGAAAAAACCGTGAGGTCAAGGACTATAAACTGCATGCTCTATTTCTCTGCAGCAGTTCACAATTGTGACCAAAATTTCTTTGTTTAATCCAATAACCACCATTATCAAAACATACAGGAAAAACAGTTTCACTCAAAGAAACACTTTTACATTCAAGTCAGCTAAGAGGGTAGAACACATTTTATGGCCAAATTGTAGTTTACATATCTTGAGTCACACTATGTTAGGAATGGCAAGCTGTTGCAAATGTTTATCAGTTGTTGAGAACTTGGATTAGAATGAACTGCACTGTTCAAATTGAGACAAAAATTACCTTTTCTGTGTATTGAATATGAAATGAGTCACTAAGATCCAAAGTTGGCTTGGTGTCATTTACTTAACACAGCACAATAAAATACACACTGAAAGAGGGAGGGGATGAGAGGCCTAAACTTTTAGTCACCACCTGAGTACCCATAACTACTAGAGGGTCAGAACTTGGTAGCCAACATTACTTCACGGCCACCGAACACTCAACAACCAATAAACATACAAGATGCTAGCACACGTAGCAGCTCCCACAAGGCAACCTAAGAATGTTCAACATTGGTTGCACAAAATATAAATTAGTAAGGTGGGTGTTTAGTTACCTCTTGTAGCAACTAATAATTTGGCCAGTACACTTAATACATATTATACAGAGCTGCTGACACTCGAGACTGGAAGAAAACCAGGCTCGTATCACGAAAATAATATCTTATTCATAAAGTATCTAAAAATATTATTCTAATTACACAGAAGACTATATTTTTCTTGTATTTCCAGATTCACTGCATAGCCTCTACACTAAATGTAAATAAATATTTGCATTAATCTCTACTTCGGCTACTACACAGCACATATGTACAGAGTTTATCCCTGCCAAATCATACCCATGAGAAATTAGGGAAAGGGCCTTTCGCACCTGTGACTAAAGAGCCATTTTTGCACCCACCAAAATGATCCTCAAGACTCACAATATCAAACCACCAATACAACCATGAAACAATTATGGTGTATCATGTAAAACTGGATCTGAATATACAAAAAATTAAACAAAGGTAATACAGAACTTTCACAATTCATAAACATAAAATCCTGTCAGTTACTTTTTTGTCAGTTAATTATCTCCTGTCTAAACACACTCTTCATTGTTATGAACTAAATGCCTCTATATCAGACAAATACTCCAACTGTTATACTGTCCATTGCTAATACACACACACACACACACACACACACACACACACACACACACACACACACAAACACACACACACAAACAAACACACATACACACATATATATATATATATATATATATATATATATATATATATATATATATATATATATATATATATATTCATACATTTGCTTTATAATACTCCTGAACGTAATACAAACGGAGCAGACAACCTTCCAAGATTCAACAAATTATTAATATTCAAAAGAAAAAAGTAACTGCATAGGGGCTATGACTGGACAGTGATGGAAGGGATTTGGGCCTGAATTCATTAAAACAACTAGTGTTCTAAGCTAGTCCTCCTGGAATATTTAGGTAACTTGGTTAATATATCCACCTTTACAGGGTTACCTGATGAATTCGGCCCAGGAGTTAAGAGTAAGGCAGGTGGTGGTTTTGGGCTCGGTCTTGTCATGCTGATGCATAAACTACCTTGATTAGCCAGATCTGCACCTTGTAACTAATTGATGGATTTCAGGCATGTTAATACTGCATATGCCATTAGAATGAGGTATAGATACAGAATCATCATTAAAATAAAAGCCTAATATACTTCTGATTTTTCACTCCATTATTTAGGAAGAGTGAGGCAGGATAATATTTTTCAAAAGCCAGTATGTATAAAAGGAAAAGTACTTTGAAATATAAATAAAACCAATACATCTCTCTACATTTCTAGAGATGAACACAGCTGATTTCAAGTTTTGTCTAAATCTTAAGCTATTTGAGACATTTCTTTGTGATTTTCTTTGAATAAGTAATAAGAGCAGAAATCTAACATACTTCAGCTTGATACAGATGACTCATAATTATCATCAGGTCTGAATAAAAATACTTGAGATAATATTTCTGGCACCACCTTTCTTTGAACACAAAAAGGTAACATGACAAGGACAGATATGTATCTCTCCCAAAAAGACACAAAAAGAAAACTACATCAAACTCTAATAGCTAATTTGGCATTGCTTAGCCATAAAATGCAAGAAATTATAAGAAAAAGCTATAAGGCATGGGGCTACTATTCTGGATCCACATCATATAAATCCTGGACTCAACTTTCTGATGTTCAGTATTATTCACTTTGTTATATGAAAGCCTCATGGTGAACTACTTACCCAGAGATTGACACCTAACACAGTAAGAGACACTACAAATCAATATGCATGCAAGCAAATCTGAATTTACACTAGACTTCCTTTAAAATGTGTGTATGTGTCTGTGTGTGTGTGTGTGTGTGTAATCACCTCTCTGTAAAGCATGGGAAGAGAGTTCATCACCCATGGGGTGCTGTTTCTTGAACATTTTAATGACTGAGTGATCTTTTGAATATCTTTATACTGCTGGCATTCATAGTTTCACTTTTCATTCCATTCTTATCATCCATTAAAATGTTACTTTCTAGTAAGCTGCTTCCCTACTATATTGCTGTGGCCTCTGGTTAGTCTGATACTGCACCTCACAGAGAACTCTTCACTGTCAATGTCAACGAAATGATTGAGAAACATGAAGGCTGTAATCAGGTAACATATTTGTCTTCTTTACTTCATGGTGAGCAAATTCTGTAACCATCACTCTCTCTGCTGCTGAGCTCTCTTGATTCAGGTACCATCTTAGCTAACCTTCTTGGGACCCTCTGAATTAGATCTTTGTGCTTCTTTAAGAGTGGTAACCAGAATGAGAGGCATAATGCAACTAAGTCTAATGTATGTTGTTAACAGTTTATCAAGCACATCCTTATCCATAACAGTAAATGCAATTCTGAAGCATAGTTCTAGAGACACATTAAGCATACTGTTGACCTCTAAATCTCTTTCAAACACAAACATGTAGCTTATTTCTCATGCAGTAATAATCACAGCAAGGCTTCCTTCTATCAACTGTCTTATCCTCAATGTTCTGCACTTTCCAGGACTGAATTTCATCATCCATTTATCCAAAGAACACTGAGTATGTGCAAGTCCCCATATGAAGTGAAGCAATCATCATTCTCTTCTTTCCTCATGACTTAGGCATCATCCACAAAAACATTCAGGTTATGTTCCAGTCCAGTGCATTATATAACACAGCTTGAGGTGGATGTGAGAAAAAGGGGCCATTCTTTGTCTGTTCCTAGCATGGGAAACAGCTAACAAAAGAAAAAATATATATTTCTAGGCTTTCTAAGAACTTGTTACCATTCCTAGTATTGAAGGTATACTATCTTCCAGTGTGAAAACACTTCTGAACTAGTCATTCAGCTACTCTCACATCTTTACATCATCTTCTACAATTCTTCCCAGTGAATATCCCTTTATCAGCTGCTCTTTAAATGACAATTTACTTCTCATGAATTTATGCAAAAAATATTTTTCATTTTCCCTAACCTTTCTCACAACATTCTTTTCAAAGTTTCTTTGTTCCTCCCTTCTTATCATAGTACACTCATTTCTTGTTCCCTTATACCTTTCAAGTACTGGCTGGCTGGGGTGATACCAGTACCTATTCCAAACACATCACTAAATTCCTTCAATTCTTTATGTCTTTTACAGAGCCACACCACCTTTTTGCCTCTGTATTCGAAGCTAAAGGTACTTATTTCCCTCCTCCATCAGTGGAATTTCAAAGAACCTTCCATCACAATACCCTGGTTCCTGAAATCTACTCCCAATTTCTGTTACCACAATAAATGACGAGTTCCATGTAATTTCCACAATCATCTCTACTCCGAATTTGGTTTCATCTCTACTCTTTTTACATCCCCATTTACCACAGAATCAAATTCATGCATTACATGATCACACTTTCAAACTGAAACATCATACATGATATTTTCATGTGTGAAGATAAGACACAGTAATAATGGTGTATAAGTCCCTTTGATCTTATTGTGCACAAAGACATGCTGGTATAGAAAGGTTTCTAAATAAACTTTTATCTCCAAGACTTTGTGTCTCAATGAATATCCAAATTACCATAGTCCATCTTATCTTAACAATCTATCAATTATCAGGAGTTTACTTTATCTGGGTAGTGTGCATGTTACTACTTCAAGTACCTTCCTGATTGTTACTCCATTATCAATGTATATTTGTTCCAGGTAATTAATATTCTCAGGAGGATCATATATTATCAACACTAATGCACAAGTCTTTCTTACAATCACTCTTTCATTATGTACTGTCTAAATAGACCATTTGCCATCATTCCATGAAACTTGATAGTATCATATTAAGAGAACCCATCCTCCCCGTCTTCTCATTCCCCCCTTGCTATAATGTACTACTCTGGAGAGGAGAGGCCCCCGTCTTTCTAATTCCCTCCTTACTATAATGTTCTACTCTGGAGAGAAGAGGTGAGACCTTATCTCTATTATGTCTTATCTCTATAACTCAGGTGCATTTTCCCTAATAAAATTCTTTTCAGTATCTGACATTTGCTCCCAGTCTACCTACATTTGTATATATAATTTTTCGCTAAGACATTTCCATCACTTAACATTCTTGACCTCTACGTAGTATTTCTAAGTCTGTCTCTTCCATCCTCTTGCCTCATAATGTTATATTTTTTGCCTGCTAACAATATTCTTTGCTTCTCTCTTTTCCTTTGGTTCATCACCTCTGATGAGGCTGAATTCTTTCTTGCTTATACTAATTTTCTTAACCTGCCTAAGTATCTCCTAGCTACATAACTAAAAATCAAAAGTAGCAATTTTAATAGTTCCACCAATTCTCCACTTTTCTTTTATCAAAGAAACTGTTTGTTATGCCTACAGCCTCTAGTACCTTATAATCAACATTCCTTCCTTCTCCACCCTTTTCTCTTTGTCTGGAATATGGTCTTCCTCTAGTTAACAAAATCATCAGTAATCTACATCTATCTCCCTTCAGTTTCACAAACAGTCCTAATTTTGGTGCAACCTACTTATCTGCTAAATCCTTCGCTGATGATTTGTCAACTTCTTTATCTCTGGTGTTCTCTAAAACCTCCTTTTTTACCAAAAAGAAGCACTGATCCTGTATACTTTGCACTTTTTTAAACATTCCATTTCCCTCACCATAAATTTCCCTAGCTCTTGTCTCTAACAATGCATGTTATTTCCTCTAAAGTTTCACTTAAATTTCTTTGTTTCAAGATCCCCACATTGACATTACATTGCATAGGTGCTTAACCTCTGATTATGCTAAGAAGTTCAAGAAATTGCTCCTGCTCCCCCTCCCCACTCACTATTATCAATGGTCTCTGTACTCTGTGTCATGGGCATTTCCTTTACTCAAATAGTTTCTAAGTTGTCCAGAAAAGACCCTGCTGACCTTTGTCCCTTTTCATTCATTGCACTTTCCTTTACTGCTCTTGCTCTTGCCCACTTGCCTACATTTTTTAATTCATTAACATGCTTTAACATGCTTTCTTGATCTTTGATTGAATTCCTGTTTCTTTGGCTTCTCTTCCCACTGTATTAACTTCTGATTGTGTTTCTCAATAATTTCAAATAATTTCCCTAGCCTTATAGGTTCAACAAAAGATTAATCCCAAATTTTTTCAACCTTTTGTAAGACCCACATATCCTCTTCCCCTGACCTCCACAGATTGAATTTAGTAACAACTGTTTGGACATGGTACTTTCCCTTGTTTGAATATAAAAATCAAATTCAAAATTCTTCCCTAGCCTGGCAGTTTGTACTATCAAGCTTATCCATACCTGGCATATTCGCTGGCTTAATGTCCTTTGCCTTGGTGTATGAACCCCTATTTGCCTAATTCTAATGGTCTCAATTTGTTCTATCAATTGTCTAGGAATATCAGTTGGTTGTTATATATGTTCAAAGTAGAATCTATCCAAAAAAACAAAGTTTTTTTCTGAAGCTAGCTGGTTGGCTGGCAAATCAGACGACAATGTTGTCTATTAGTAAAAAATACTTTTACATTTTCATTTACTGTTCCTACTCTGTGAGTGTGTGTGTGTGTGTGTGTGTGTGTGTGTGTGGGTGTGTGTGTGTGTGTAATTACCGATTTGTACTGCATGGGAAGGGAGGTATACACTCATGGGGCCCCACCTCTTCTGCGTGTATGTATATATGAATATCAATATGAAAAAAAATGCATACACAACCCTTTCCTACTTGCAAATTATGATTAATTTCAAGACAAACTTAACATTGGTTTCCTAAAGAAACTTGTAAATTGAATAAACATCCTATTTAGCAGCCTCGATGACTTGTTACTCAAAGGAAAAACAATTTAATTAAGGAAAAAGATATGCATTGAGAATCTATATATATATAAATTTTTATATTTTTATTTATATATATTAATTATATTTATATTTTAAAATATTTATTTATATATAAAATATATATATAAAATATATATTTATATTTATATATTTTTAAATATTTATATATATATATATAATTTTATATAAATATTAATTTTATATTATATTTATATATTTATATTTTATATATTTATTTATATATATTTATATATATATAAAATATATTTAAATAAATATATTATATTAAAATATATTTAATAAATTAATTAAATATATATATATATATATAATTAAATTTTAAAATATTTAAATTAAAATATTATTATATATATAATATAATATATATTATTTAAAATATATATATATATATATATTATATATATAAAATATATTATATTATAATTTATATTATTTTATATTTATATATAATATATATTTAATAATTATATATTTTTTATTATAATATATATATATTATTTATAAATTATATTAATATATATATTTTAAAATATTATATTATAATATATATATATATTTAAATATATTTTATATATATTATATAATATATATTTTATATATATATATATATATAATATATATATATATAATTTTAATAAAATATATTTAATATATTATATTTTATTATATAAAATTTATTTTTTAAAATATATATTTTTAATATATATATATATAATTATTTATTTTTAAAATATATATTTTTAAAATTTAAATATTTTTTTATATAAAATATATTTATTTTATTTTTATATATATATAAATTTATTAATATATTATATTAATATTTTTATATATATTATATTTATTTTAAAATATATATATTATTAATTTTATATAATAAATATATATATTTTATATATATATAATATTATTTTTAAATATATATATATTTTTAAAATATTTATTATTATATTTAAAATATTTTTTTAAAATATATAATTAATATATTATATATTATATATAAATATATATATATATAATATATATTATATATATAAATTTATATATATTTAATTTTTTTAATATAATAATTTTTTTAAAATATATATATATATATATATATAATATATTTATATATATTATTTATATATAAAAATATATTAAATATATAAAATTTTATATTAATTTTAATAATATATATATTATAAATATATATATAAAAAAATAATATATATATATATAAATATTTAATATATTTTTTATATTTTTATTTTTTTAAAATATATATTTTAAAATATATATATATATATTAAATATAATAAATATTTTATTTAAATTTATTTTATATATATAAATATATTTTATTTATATAATTATATTATATTATATAATATATAAAATATTTATAATATATTTATTAAATAATATTTTATATATATAATAAATAATAATATAAAATATTATATATATAAAATATATTTTTTTTTATTTATATAAATATATATATTTATTATATTTATATATATAAAATTTATATATATAATTTTTATATATATTATTTTATTTATAATAAAATATATATTTATATATATATATAAAATATTTTATATATAATTTTATATAATATATTTTATTATATTTATTTATTATTTTTTTATTTTATATTTATATATAAAATATTATATATATTAATAATAATTAAATATAAAATTTAATAAATATATATTATTATTAAAATATATAATAATTAATATATATATATATATATATTAATATATATATATATAAAAAATAATTTTTATTTTTAAAATATATATTTAATAAATTTATAATAAATTTTTTTTAATTATATATATATATTTTAATATATAATATATATATATAAAATTATTATATTATAAAAATATATATATATATTTATATTATTTTATAATTAAATATATTATTAAAAATTATATATATATATTAAAATATTAAAATATTTTATATTTATAAATTTATTTTTATATATATTTTATATTTTTTATTAAAATTATATATAATTTATTATTATTTATATATATATATTAATTATATATATAAAAATGTTATTACCAGTCTGTTGTGCAGGGGAGGGAGTTTTATATCTTGTGGCCCCATCTATCACACAACTTCTGAAATATAAGTATGCTGTCTTCTGACATGATGAAAGACACTATCTAAATTATTTTGCTAAGACACTAACTGTAAGTATATTTTGTTCAAAGGATGAAAATTTAATGTAACTTTAACTCTCAAAGGATGAAGCCTAGGACAGAGAGTTATCAAACGACTGAAAAACATATGCATCAAATAGTGGGAAATATATTTAGAAAAGTTAAAATATAAATATATATGATAAATTAACCATAACTGTTGCTATACACATAACTAAATTCAGCATGTTATGCACTCTCAGTTTATAACAGGCTAGTTGAAATTTGATGATGCTTCCTTCTTCTCTGCCTACAACAGTGGATTACCAAAACAACTTTTTCCAACATAAATAGTTCAACATCCATCAACTTATCATCACTATCAAATATACCCAAAAGATTATCTCAGTATGCTTGGGGCATAACATGCTTGCATGCCAGGGCCATACTTTCCTCCATTGTGCTGTATGAGTAAATAATGTACAAAGATTCTTTCCTGGTGCTAGCTGTAGTTACCTGTTACATAAAGTGTCTACATACTAACAGTATTCCTTCTAATGTAAATCATGGTGGAAAAAGGTAAACTGTACAGCTACAGATACAGTCTAAAAACTATAGGCCATATAATCCAATGATATTATATGAGTAACTGACTAGGATTTTTCCCTGTACTTGACATAAGGTACCTATACACACTGACGGTTCTCATGATGGTAATCAGTTACCTTAGACTAATGCCCCAGTACAGGCAAGTCAAGATGCTGATGTCCTATTGCCATTAGGTACTTAAAGAAAATGTCTCACTTTGATCTGTGCCTTCATATGATACCCTTCTGCACTCCTGGAGTGATACAACTTAAATGAGTCATTCTCTTTGGAGGATACAGCATCCACGAGTGAACTAAAATGGACTAATGGGAAGAATTAAGGATCCTAATTATACATCTCCATGAACAGAAGACATGTATCTAATAACATATTTTTTTGCTATCTATCTATCTATCTATATCTCTGACATCTGTTCCAATTGGAACTCCCTTAAAGGGGAGGCCATGACAACAGAGTTTCCACAACTAAAGAACTCCAGTGCCGCTTCTTAGCCTTTAATGCCTCAGAGGCTCTTACCTAATATTCGTAATGACTACTTCTATCTAAAGCTCCTACCTACTACTACTACATGTTTTATTTTGTCTGTACTATTTTCATTCAAGAATAAATTAAAAGAGGCTAATGGGAAGAATCAAGGATCCTAATTACCACCTCTCCATGAACGGAACATATGTATCATTTAAATATTTTTTTTTTCGGCCTGTACTATTCATCATGGGCCTTGAACACTACAGAAAGGAAGTGGGAGGACATGCTGGAAATGAAATGACTGAGGACAATAGATGTGTGATCAGCTGGAATGATTTGAGTATACAGTATATGGAGAGCTTGGAGAAAGACTGACTAAGAGGATCTACATCTCAGAAATGGAGAAAGAAGGGAGGAGGAAGAGACTAAAAAGATGGAGGGATAAAGCAAATGTGGCTTTGGAGTAAAAGGTACTAAAACTTTATACAAGGATGGGAAATGTGCAAAAGACAGAATGAACAGGATTGAAGTGGTATAAGGAGAAAGACAGAAGGCTAAAGAGAGGATGTGGCAGTATCATAACCAATAAGTTTATGAGGTGCTGTTACTGTGATAAGCACAGAATTAGGAAAAGTTTTCGAATCTCAGTACCTAAAGGGGATCCTCTGGTTTACTAGAGTATCCACGTCTCACCCTGCCTTCTCCTGGTGACCTCATTATTACATCCTTAGGGATGGCACCGAAGGGGGAAACATTGCTCAACTCCATCAAGGCAATCTTTAAAATACATTCAAACACTTGAGGTGTACTAGGACTTTTAGCTTTTCGAACAATTTTGGAGCCTTGCTGCCTCTGGAAACACTGCACTGGAGTTGCCTTCTGCTAGTGGCCTGTAAAAGGGTGAGGCACAAAAGGCTAATAAGTCACACTGGAGTCTACCAGTTAAGCCGAGGAATATAAGAGACGAGTGGTTGAGGGTGATGGCACCAAATGTAAATGGGTGACAGGTGAAAGTAAAAGGAGGTAGCTTAGGGAGAAAATTAAAGTTATAGCTTGGATTTGCTGGGAAGTGGGGAAACCCATATCCTTAGGCAGGGTGTATGGAAGCAAATTGAAAATGATGAATGCAACTTATGGGAGGGTGTAAAAAGTGGAGTGGTATGGATGGGAATAAATGAAAATAATATCAGGAAAGAAGATAAAAAGGATGTGCAATCTTGCTATTAACAAGAGTGTGGGAAGGTGTTACAGAGCATGGATGGAATGGATCAAGAATAGTGTGGATGAATGGAAAGACTGGAATGGTGAAGTATGTATGGGTATGTGCATTAGCGCCTGTGAATATGAAGACTGTATGAGGTGAAATGAAGCATTTCTGGAAAATTTTTGAATGAATCTATAAACAGTTTTGAGAATGAGAGAAACATGGTTGCAATGGAGGATATAAAGGCAAAAGTGGGATGTGATGAAATAGGCAAGACAGTTGGTAAATGGGGAGTGTCTGGAGTACATGAGAATGGAAGTTAAATTGTAGATGCCTGTGCTGGGAGGTGTTCATTCCTTGCAAACACCAGATATACATGGATGAAGAATGATGGAAGAGAAGAGCAAAAGGCTCCGACTGACTATGTGGTAGGGGATAAAAGATTGAGAAAAGCCATGCCAGATTCTTGGAGACTCTGACCATTCTTTAGTTCTTGTGGGGAACAAGGATCAGGGAGAAGTGAAGGCACAGTGTAAGGAAGAATGGAGAGGTAAAAGTGTTGGCATGTGAGTCAGAAAAATTGCAGGGAGGAGTATGAAAGGAAAGTAACTGAAAATTTAGATGTGTGAATGAGGTGTTTAAAATGTTTAGAGAAATACTATTAGAGGCTGTAGAATTAGTAGTTGGAAGTAAGGCTGTGAGATATAGAATAAAAAGGGCAAAGCATGGTGGTTTGAAAAGATTAGAAATGCTGAAGAAGAGAAGAAAAGGGTATTTGGTATATTGCTCAAATGAAAGTATCAGTGGAGGTTCAGCAAAGAAGGAAGGAAAGGTACAAAATGTGTAAGTGGAATGCTAAGAAGCTGATATAGGAAAGCAAGGAAAGAGTACATGAAGATTTTGAAAGGTGAGTGAAAAGTTTTGGGAAAATAAGATACTGTACTAGAGGGAGGTGAAAAATGAAAGAGGTTGATGTAAGAGTGGAAATGTTAAGGAAGGGGAGTCGATGAATAAAAAGAAGGAAGTGAAAGGAAGATGCAAAGAGTATTTTGAGGAACTGATAACTGTGGGAGAAGGGAAGGCTGCAGTCATTACATGCATGGGTATGGGGTTTGGAAGAATGAGGATACAAGTGCAAGGGTTTATGAAGTGCGATAGAGTGGATGCATCTGATATGTAATTTAGAATGGAAACAGAAGGCTGCAACTGAGGATTGGGTGAAAGCTATCATTGTGGCTTTATTCAAATGAAATAGTGCTAGGATGTATGTAACAATTATAGGGGAAATAAGTCTGTTAAGTATACCAAGAAAAGTGAATGCAAGAATGCTGACTGATATAGTGATGGAAGTGACTGAATGCAGAATAAGTGGGGAGCAAGAGATCTTAGGAAAGGTAGGGGAACTGTGCATCAGACGTTTGTGGAAATTTAGATTAGAGAAAGCTAAGAAGTTGTATGCAGCTTTTATGGATTTGGAAAAAGCATATGATAGAGTCGAGTGGAATGCTTTATGAGATGTGTTAATGACACAGGGGGCCAACTGCTGGATGGTAAGAAAGTCTCCTATAGAGGAGCAAATGCAAGTGTAAGAGTGGACAAAGAGCTGAGCAACAGTTTCAGTACGGTAAGGCTGTGTGATGTCACTGTAGCATTTTACATATGTATAGATGAAGTGATAGGAGAGATGAAAGCAAAACTAGGGAAAGGGGGTGCATAGATAGAGTGTGGTAGTGAGACATGGTGCCAAGTTGTAAGCCTGTCTGCAGATGATACTGTGCTGTTTGCTTAGAGTGAAGAGGAGTTGCAGAAGGATGTGAGTCCGTTTTATGATGAATTTAAGTGTAAACAACTGAAGGTAAATGCAAGCAAAAGTAAAGTAATGGTGTTTGTAAGGAAACATAGTGAAAGTATAGTTTTTGTTAAACCATACAGAGTGAAAGAAGAAAGTGTAATAAACTCTTCTTTGGATAAGGGGGAGAAAGAACTGAAGAGGTGAGAGAATTTACATGTTTAGGAGCTGTCTAGGGTAAGTTTGGTAATATGGAAGGAGAGATAAGGGGCACAGTAGTACAGAGTAGAAGAGTCATTGGGTCCCTTAATAAAATAATGAAGGGTAAAGGTGTAAGTACAGCAAAGAAGAGGGGATTAAGGGACAGCATAATCCTCCCATCCCTGACCTATGCAGCTGAAACATGGACAGAAGGCAAAAATCCAGGCTGTGGAAATGAGCTATGTGGTATGACTTGATGGAATAAAGAAAGAAAAAAAGGAGTGTATGAGAGATGTGATATGGCAAGGAATGCAAAGATAATGAACTGTGGAGTGGTAGAGTGGGTGAAGAATAATATTTTGAGGTCATTAGGGCATGTGGAAAGTATGAAAGACTGAAAATTTACAAGGAGAGCATATAATAGCAAAATCAAAGGGGTTGGTTGGTGTTAGAGGAGGACCACCTGTGACATGGGCAAACTGAGTGGAAGAATTCTGGAGAGAGAGAAATGTTGGAAGAATGCATGGAATGGTGTATGCGAGGGAGGTATGTAAGGACTGGGATAAGTGGAGACTCTTTTGCCGTTAGCCACCCCTTAATGGGAGGTCCTGGAGGGATTGGACATCAAAGATATAGATAGGGAGATAGTATGTAAAAGTGGCCATTATTTGTTTGTGCTTGACTAACTTGCTAAGGTGACTGAAGCATTGGGGTATTAAGAGGGGGAAAAAAATTCAAGCTCAATGCAGTTTTACATTGTCACTGTCTTGGAGGGGAAGCAATGGTACAGCTTTTATTCAAGTAACAAATATCAAAAGCCTGATACTTGTAGCAAATCCTACCGAATTACAAGTTCTTTGGAATTATCTAAAAAATTAAATCACCCATGAATGTTCACTGTAGAAGTAAAATTTCTTCAAATAACTACCTTAGAATCTAACAGCACAACTATACAATAAAAATCTTACTGGAATAAAATAAACATATGATTTGATGATTTATGAAATAACCATGAGCTCGATTTATTAACAGGAACAATTTTATTTTATTTATTATACTTAGTCACTGTCTCCCGCATCAGCGAGGTGGTGCAAGGAAACAGACGAAAGAATGGCCCAACCCACCACATACACATGTATATATATATACACGTCCACACACGCACATATACATACCTATACATCTCAACGTATACATATATATACACACACAGACATATACGTATATACACATGTACACAATTCATACTGTCTCTCCTTATTCATTCCCGTCGCCACCCCGCCACACATGAGATAACAACCCCCTCCCCCCGCATGTGTGCAAGGTAGCACAAGGAAAAGACAACAAAGGCCACAATCGTCCACACTCAGTCTCTAGCTGTCATGTATAATGCACTGAAACCACAGCTCCCTTTCCACATCCAGGCCCCACAGAATTTTCCATGGTTTACCCCAGACGCTTCACATGCCCTGGTTCAATCCACTGACATCACGTCAACCCCGGTATACCACATCGTTCCGATTCACTCTATTCCTTGCACGCCTTTCACCCTCCTGCATGTTCAGGCCCTGATCACTCAAAATCTTTTTCACTCCATCTTTCCACCTCCAACTTGGTCTCTCACTTCTCCTAGTTCCCTCCACCTCTGACACATATATCCTCTTTGTCAATCTTTCCTCACTCATTCTCTCCATGTGACCAAAACATTTCAAAACACCCTCTTCTGCTCTCTCAACCACACTCTTTTTATTACCACACAACTCTCTTACCCTTTCATTACTTACTCAATCAAACCACCTCACACAACGTATTGTCCTCAAACATCTCATTTCCAGCAACATCCACCCTCCTCTGCACAACTCTATCCATAGCCCACGCCTCGCAACCATATAACATTGTCGGAACCACTATTCCTTCAAACATACCCACTTTTGCTTTCCAAGATAATGTTCTCAACTTCCACACATTCTTCAACACTCCCAGAACTTTCGCCCCCTCCCCCACCCTATGATTCACTTCCGCTTCCATGGTTCCATCCGCTGCCAAATCCACTCCCAGTTATCTAAAACACTTCACTTCCTCCAGTTTTTCTCCATTCAAACTTACCTCCCAATTGACTTGTACCTCAACCCTACTATACCTAATAACCTTGCTCTTATTCGCATTTACTCTCAGCTTTCTTCTTTCACACACTTTACCAAACTCAGTCACCAGCTTCTGCAGTTTCTCACCCAAATCAGCCACCAGCGCTGTATCATCAGCGAACAACAACTGACTCACTTCCCAAGCTCTCTCATCCACAATAGACTTCATACTTGCTCCTCTTTCCAAAACTCTTGCCTTCATCTCTCTAACAACCCTATCCATAAACAAATTAAACAACCATGGAACAAAACCAGGAACACATTTTACATATATATCATACTGTAATATCTGGCAGACTTAAAAACATCAACTTTGGAAAGGCAAATTCGTCTGAGTGAAAGTGCAACCTTATAAAGTAGAAACTAGATGTCTCCAAGAAAAATGAGTAATACCACAAACCAAGAAAATACAATTAATACAAAGTTAAAATGCGTCTCAATTAAAGGATATGAAATAATCCCAAAGCTATGTAAGGGATACGGTGGTCTTCAATTTCCATTTTCCATAGTGAACTAGTAATGAGAGGCTAAAGTATCCCATAGCCCTTGACAATTCAAAGGCTTCAGATGGATCTGAAATCAAGGCCTGGTCTCTATGCTCTTTTCTTTGTTTCTGTTCCATCTACTTCCATAATTTTTGATGAAACAATCTTTTCTCTCCTCAGCATTAGTAATGATTTTTGCTGTTTGCACTCTCTCTGTCTCTGCATGTGTGGTGTGTGGGGGGTGTGTCGTGTGTGTGTGTGTGTGTTGTGGGGTGGGGTGGGGTTGGGGTGGGGTGGGGTGGGGTGGGGGGTTAATGTATATGTGGTCTATACCTAATAACCTTGCTCTTATTCACATTTACTCTCAGCTTTCTTCTTTCACACACTTTACCAAACTCAGTCACCAGCTTCTGCAATTTCTCACCCGAATCAGCCACCAGCGCTGTATCATCAGCGAACAACAACTGACTCACTTCCCAAGCTCTCTCATCCACAACAAACTTCATACTTGCTCCTCTTTCCAAAACTCTTGCATTCATCTCTCTAACAACCCTATCCATAAACAAATTAAACAACCATGGAACAAAACCAGGAACACATTTTACATATATATCATACTGTAATATCTGGCAGACTTAAAAACATCAACTTTGGAAAGGCAAATTCGTCTGAGTGAAAGTGCAACTTATAAAGTAGAAACTAGATGTCTCCAAGAAAAATGAGTAATACCACAAACCAAGAAAATACAATTAATACAAAGTTAAAATGCGTCTCAATTAAAGGATATGAAATAATCCCAAAGCTATGTAAGGGATACGGTGGTCTTCAATTTCCATTTTCCATAGTGAACTAGTAATGAGAGGCTAAAGTATCCCATAGCCCTTGACAATTCAAAGGCTTCAGATGGATCTGAAATCAAGGCCTGGTCTCTATGCTCTTTTCTTTGTTTCTGTTCCATCTACTTCCATAATTTTTGATGAAACAATCTTTTCTCTCCTCAGCATTAGTAATGATTTTTGCTGTTTGCACTCTCTCTGTCTCTGCATGTGTGTGTGTGTGTGTGTGTTGTGTGTGTGTGTGTGGGTGGGGTGGGGTGGGGTGGGGTGGGGTGGGGTGGGGTGGGGTGTGTGTGTGTGTGTTGTGTGTGTGTGTGGGTGGGGTGGGGTGGGGGGGGGTGTGTGTGTGCTATTTCATGTGTGGCGGGGTGGCGTTGGGAATGGATGAAGGCAGCAAGTATGAATATGTACATGTGTATATATGTATATGTTGAAATGTATATGTATGTATATGTTGAAATGTATATGTATGTATATGTTGAAATGTATATGTATGTATATGTTGAAATGTATATGTATGTATATGAGCATATATGGGCATTTATGTATACACAAGTGTATGTGGGTGGGGTGGGGTGGGGTGGGGTGTGTGTGTGCTATTTCATGTGTGGCGGGGTGGCGTTGGGAATGGATGAAGGCAGCAAGTATGAATATGTACATGTGTATATATGTATATGTTGAAATGTATATGTATGTATATGTTGAAATGTATATGTATGTATATGTTGAAATGTATATGTATGTATATGTTGAAATGTATATGTATGTATATGTTGAAATGTATATGTATGTATATGTTGAAATGTATATGTATGTATATGTTGAAATGTATATGTATGTATATGTTGAAATGTATATGTATGTATATGTTGAAATGTATATGTATGTATATGAGCATATATGGGCATTTATGTATACACAAGTGTATGTGGGTGGGTTGGGCCATTCCTCGTCAGTTTCCTTGCACTACCTCACTGATGTGGGAGACGGTGACTAAGTATAATAAATAAATAAATAACATATATTTTTTTCATATATGATGTGGGAGACAAGTTGCCAGAAGCAGTGAAAAGTTTTTATCGAGAATGTAAGGCATGTGTACGTGTAGGAAAGGAGGAAAGTGATTGGTTCTCAGTGAATGTTGGTTTGCGGCAGGGGTGCGTGATGTCTCCAGGGTTGTTTAATTTGTTTATGGATGGGGTTGTTAGGGAGGTGAATGCAAAAGTTTGGAAAGAGGGGCAAGTATGCAGTTTGTTGTGGATGAGAGAGCTTGGGAAGTGAGTCAGTTGTTGTTCGCTGATGATACAGCGCTGGTGGCTGATTCGGGTGAGAAATTGCAGAAGCTGGTGACTGAGTTTGGTAAAGTGTGTGAAAGAAGAAAGTGTAATAAACTCTTCTTTGGATAAGGGGGAGAAAGAACTGAAGAGGTGAGAGAATTTACATGTTTAGGAGCTGTCTAAGGTAAGTTTGGTAATATGGAAGGAGAGATAAGGGGCACAGTAGTACAGAGTAGAAGAGTCATTGGGTCCCTTAATAGAATAATGAAGGGTAAAGGTGTAAGTACAGCAAAGAAGAGGGGATTAAGGGACAGCATAATCCTCCCACCCCTGACCTATGCAGCTGAAACATGGACAGAAGGCAAAAATCCAGGCTGTGGAAATGAGCTATGTGGTATGACTTGATGGAATGAAGAAAGAAAAAAAGGAGTGTATGAGAGATGTGATATGGCAAGGAATGCAAAGATAATGAACTGTGGAGTGGTAGAGTGGGTGAAGAATAATATTTTGAGGTCATTAGGGCATGTGGAAAGTATGAAAGACTGAAAATTTACAAGGAGAGCATATAATAGCAAAATCAAAGGGGTTGGTTGGTGTTAGAGGAGGACCACCTGTGACATGGGCAAACTGAGTGGAAGAATTCTGGAGAGAGAGAAATGTTGAAGAATGCATGGAATGGTGTATGCGAGGGAGGTATGTAAGGACTGGGATAAGTGGAGACTCTTTTGCCGTTACCACCCCTTAATGGGAGGTCCTGGAGGGATTGGACATCAAAGATATAGATAGGGAGATAGTATGTAAAAGTGGCCATTATTTGTTTGTGCTTGACTAACTTGCTAAGGTGACTGAAGCATTGGGGTATTAAGAGGGGGAAAAAATTCAAGCTCAATGCAGTTTTACATTGTCACTGTCTTGGAGGGGAAGCAATGGTACAGCTTTTATTCAAGTAACAAATATCAAAAGCCTGATACTTGTAGCAAATCCTACCGAATTACAAGTTCTTTGGAATTATCTAAAAAATTAAATCACCCATAAATGTTCACTGTAGAAGTAAAATTTCTTCAAATAACTACCTTAGAATCTAACAGCACAACTATACAATAAAAATCTTACTGGAATAAAATAAACATATGATTTGATGATTTATGAAATAACCATGAGCTCGATTTATTAACAGGAACAATTTTATTTTATTCATTATACTTAGTCACTGTCTCCCGCATCAGCGAGGTGGTGCAAGGAAACAGACGAAAGAATGGCCCAACCCACCACATACACATGTATATATATATACACGTCCACACACGCACATATACATACCTATACATCTCAACGTATACATATATATACACACACAGACATATACGTATATACACATGTACACAATTCATACTGTCTCTCCTTATTCATTCCCGTCGCCACCCCGCCACACATGAGATAACAACCCCCTCCCCCCGCATGTGTGCAAGGTAGCACAAGGAAAAGACAACAAAGGCCACAATCGTCCACACTCAGTCTCTAGCTGTCATGTATAATGCACTAAAACCACAGCTCCCTTTCCACATCCAGGCCCCACAGAATTTTCCATGGTTTACCCCAACTGTTTCATGTTCCTTGGTTCAGTCTAGAGACAGCACATCGACCCCTGTATACTACACTGATCCAATTCACCCTATCTCCTGCATACCTTTCATCCTCCTGCATGTCCAAGCCCCAATCACTCAAAATGTTTTTCAATCCATCCTTCCATCTCTAATTTGGTCTACCTATTCTCCTCGTTCCCTCCACTTCTGATGCATATTTCTCTGTTTACCTCTCCTCACTCATCCTCTCTATATGTCCAAACCATTTCAGCACACCCTCTTCAGCTCTTTCAACCATACTTACCACACCTCTTTCACACCCCATCATTTGTTACTTGATCAACAGATTATCCCTAAACATTTCATTCCCGGTACACTCACTCTCTCATGTACTTTTAGCCTAGAGCCTAAGCCTTGCATCTATACAACACCAAACCAATAAAACTGCAATACACTCAAAAAAACACCCATTTTTGCCCTAAGCAACAATGGCCTCTCCTTTCACACATTCTTCATTACACCAAGGACCTTCACCCTTTCACTCATGCTATGGCTTATCTGTTTCTGTAGTGCCATTCACTGCCATGTCAAATCCCAGGTATCTAAAACATCCCACTTCTACTGCTAAACATACTAACCTTACTTTTATTCACATTTACTCCCAATTTTCTCTTTTCACACACTCTTCCAAACCAGATACCAACTTCTGCAGTTTCTCACTCGAACCTGCCATCTGCAAACAATTAACTAACCTCCTCAACCCCAACAGACTGCAGACCTGCTCCTCTGTCCAAGGCCCTCAAATTCATCTCCTCCAACAGCATCCGCAAACAAACTGAGTAACCATGGTGACATCACAAACCCCAGCCACAGACCCACCTTAACTTGAAGCCACTCATCCTCCTCTCTTCTTACTCAAAAAATGCCTTAAACCTTTAATAACACACTTGACTGTTCAAGCAGCTTTCTTCCCACACTATACTTGCAACATCTACAAAACATCTCAATCAACATTCACGTACTTTCTCCCGATACACAAACACCACATGCAAACATTTCTGTTTCACTAAATGTTTCCTACATACATTCTAAGGCCACAAACAAAGTATGCAAATACTTCTGTTCCTCTAAAGGTTTCTTGCACACATTCTTCAAAGCAAACAACTGATCCACACATCCTCTAGCACTCTTAAAGCCAAACTGTTCCTTCTCAATCTGAAGATCTGTGCATGCCACCACACTCTCAATCACCACTCTCTCATACCACTTACCAAGTACACTCAACAAACTTATACCTCTGTAATTTGAACATTCACTTTTCTCCACCTTCCGTTTATACACTGGCACAATACATGTATTCTGCCAATAATCAAGCACACTGCCATGAGCTATACATATATCTAAAATTCTAACCTATCAGTAAGAGTCACCTCTTGTTTTGAGAAATTCAACTGCATTCCTATCCACTCTGGCTGCCTTGTCACACTTCATCATATGCAACACTTTCACAATCTCCTCTTTTTTTCTACCAGTCCACTTGACAATACTCTCTCACATTTGATACCTCCCTAACCCAAACACCCTACATCTGCAACCCCATCATCAAACACATTCAATAGGCCTTCAAAGTACTCAATCTATCTCATCTTCACCAGTATATCCATATCCAAGAGTCTCTTCTTTGCATGCCTCTCAATTAGCACATACTCCAATAAATCCATTTACCCTTTTTCTACTAAACCATGTATAATCATTAAGTCTCTCTCTTTAAACCAGGTATTCTTAATACCAGTTCTTTTTCAGCTTACAACTCTACATGCTCTTCACCATTTTCATTTACGCCACTAAGTACTCTGTCCCCCCATCAAACATACCCTCCTCAAACATCACATATAATGATCTGAGCACTCAAAGCCTTTTTCACTTCATCCATCCATCCTCAATTCAGTCTCTGTTATCAAATCATCCATGACTAACACCCAATCTCTCACATCAAAACTGCTGATACATTTACTAAGCTCATCTCAAACCATTTTCTCTCTTTCACTCTCTTCTTGTTTCCAGGTGCATAATACTACAGTGCAATATACAGGCTCTCCCCAACTTATCACCTATGCGACTTACGATCATCCGTACATACAACCAGAAAAAATGTATAAATAAAAGAATTAAAATGGTGAAATATGAACTAAAGAATCTTAGATGAAAGATAAAAAGAAACTACAGAATCATAATAAAGCTTGTTAAAAAAATGAGATGATCACGACAGAAATTGAATAGGAAAAAAGAATGCTGGACAGGTATAAGAATTCTACATATGATGCTGACATATGTTTGACTTATGTCCATTTCAGGATCTGACCAGTCAGTCAGAATGGAACTCAAAAGTATGTCAGGAGTGGGTGTACTACAGTAACCATAATAGAAAGTTATGATTTCCATAAGCATTTTTTATCATACTTGGTCGCAGTTCCTGCTGTTTGCAAGTAGCATCAGGAACAGATGAGAAAAGGCTGCATTCACTCACGTTTATTCTCTAACTGTCAAGTGCAATGCACCGAAACCACCATTCCCAATCCACAACCAGGCCACAGACCTTTCCATGGTTTACCCCAACTGTTTCATGTTCCTTGGTTCAGTCTAGAGACAGCACATCGACCCCTGTATACTACACTGATCCAATTCACCCTATCTCCTGCATACCTTTCATCCTCCTGCATGTCCAAGCCCCAATCACTCAAAATGTTTTTCAATCCATCCTTCCATCTCTAATTTGGTCTACCTATTCTCCTCGTTCCCTCCACTTCTGATGCATATTTCTCTGTTTACCTCTCCTCACTCATTCTTTCAATATGTCCAAACCACTTCAGCACCCCTCTTCAGCTCTCTCAACCACACTATTTTCATTACCACAACTCTTGCTTACTATTTCATTACTTAATCAACTGAACTGCACATTTTCATCTATAGTCTATGCCTCACATCCATATAACATTGTTGGGACTACTTTCCCTTCAAACACACCCATTTTTGCCCTCCCAAAAAATTACCTCACTTTCCACACATTTTCAAATGCTCCCAGAACCTATACCCCCTCATCCATCCTATGATTCACCTCTATTTCCATTTGGCGCCATGTCTACTCCCAGGTATCTAATGCACTTCAATTCCTCTAATTTTTCCATTCAAACTCACACCCCAAATGAACTGACCCTCAACCCTACTAAACCTAATAACCTTGCCTTTATCCACAACCCTCAACTTCCTCCTTTCACACACTCTTCCAAACTCAGTCACTAACTTTTGCAGTTTTTCACTCAAATCTGCCACCAGAACTGTATCATCAGCAAACAACAAAATGTTTTACTTCATAAGTCCCCCCTTCATCCCCTACAAAATGCATACTCACCCCTTTCTACAAGACTCTCACATTTACCTCTCTCACCCATAAACAGTCGTAGTGACCCTTTATAATACCTGGGGTTTATATGGAATGCACCGATAAAGTCACATCTTGACCTGGTATCTAATTTCAAGGGTCATGCAAGATAATTCATTTAAAGTTCGTGTGTTATCAAATACAACATAACTTCTCCCTTAACATACAAAATTTCTATAAATTACCCTCCTAGGTCATAACTGAGAAAATATATAATTGCTGAAATCACACTTCAGCAGGTGATAAACTTGTTTCAGCTATGCATTAACAAAGTTGGATCATTGAAAGAAACAAGGTATGCCATAGGGTGGAATACTACTTGTACTTAAAGACCTTACTTAAAGAGAGAAATTTACCAACAAAATATTGCAGAATTGGCTCTTATTCTGAATCTACATAGCAAACTCTAACAACTATAAAGTCACTTTCCATCTTCACAGAATAACTGAGATGTAGTTAAAGATCTCTATAGCTTTTGATTCAGATCAGAATAAATCAACATTTACTTCACACACCTAATCTGATGAGAATAGAAAAGATGCTGGATACTGCATTTCTACAAAACACAACTCAGGGTAGTGACATCAAAGCTGCTCTAAAAAGACAACTGGAAAATACTGGTGTGTCCCTGGAAAAACTAGAAAACAAAAACAATTGATGAAGACCTGCATACAGTGGGGAAAATGTTGTCTATATTGGGCCACAACTTCCAGCACTTTACTTCTCTTCACTGTATATTATACTAAGAACAATTCACAAGTACATTTTTAAGTCAGTTCAGTGGTTAGGACCAGTGGTTTCACTTTAGGAGCATAATATTTTCCAAATACTCACTTCAGTCACCTATAATAATTCTAAGATAAGAAGGCATTTCTGAAATCCAATCTGCAGACCAGAAATATGGGTATGGATCCTAAAATAAATGCTTGGTGGCTGCCACAACAACTGATCCATACAACTATTTACAGCCAGTTTTTGGTATCATATATCATGCTACATACACAGAAAAAAAAGTACAAGCATTTGCATATATATACATCCAGATTTAATGTGAATAAGCAACAAGGCATGGGTCTGTTCCATGCTGTCCTTTAAGTTTCGCATATAGAGTTAATATACGATTTTCTTGTTTAAAAACTGTACCATAACCCTAACAAAATGAGTATGAACAGCCCATCATTTAGTAGTTATGCAAGTGACATGGATATACGTAACAAAAAACTGGATGTGTTAGAGCAGCCTGATAGTGGATGAAGTCCTTACCCATATTTGGGATTCGCTATATTTTGTTACAAGATAATTGGATGAGAGTGAATGTGATCTTTTCTTCATCTGTTCTTGGTGTTACCTTGCTAACCCATGAAATGGTGAACAAGAATGAAGGAAACATTAAAGTATTTCTATAAAACACAGAACAGCATATGTGAAGTGTCCAGAAATATTCCCATGGAACATGTGATCGTTTCATAACTTTCTGTCTCAGGTATATTTAGTTTCACTCTGATAAACATCTGGTATTACCATCCCCAGT
Source organism: Panulirus ornatus (assembly GCF_036320965.1). Lineage (NCBI taxonomy): Eukaryota > Metazoa > Arthropoda > Malacostraca > Decapoda > Palinuridae > Panulirus > Panulirus ornatus. The sequence goes on from NC_092235.1 coordinate 16,330,479, forward strand.
ATCAGTTAGAGAAGGTTTTCATAAACTCAGTCAATCTTTAAAATTGTTTCCATAAATTTCAAAGTCCCTTTCATTTTCTTGCAATGAGCATAGACCTCTCTATTAACAATTTATGTAAGGTTTTCAGGATGGGTTTCAATGACTCATATTTTGCCATTCTGCAATAATAGTAAGTCTTAGGAAACATTACCCAGTCATTAAGCAAGGTCCCCTGTGCAGCATTTAGTAGTTATACAATGACATGGAAATACAAAATGCACAGAAAAACTATCAGCCATAGCATAAAACTGGATGTTTTAGTGCAATATGGTAGTGGATGAAGTCCTTACCAAATTCAGGAATTCACGTAATTTTGCTACATGATAATCTTTCATGTGCATCACATGAATGCTAGAAAATGGATGAGAGTGAATGAGGTCTTTTCTTCATCTTTTCATGGTGCTACCTTGCTAACCTATGAAATGGCAAACATATATGGAACAAATAGAGAAGTATTTATATAAAACACATAACAGCATATGTGAAAAAAGTATCCAGAAATATTCCCAAGGAACATGTATCTGTTTCATAACATTCTGTCTCTGGTATAGCAAGTCTTGTTTACTTTCACTCTAGTAAACACCTTCTAACATAGTCCTCCCCAGTATCAGTTAGGGAAGGTTTTCATAAGTTTTCTTATTCCTTAAAAGTGTTTCCCTTTATTCTAAAGCACGTTCATCTTCCCCCAATGAGCAAAGCCCTCTCCATTACCAATGCATGTATGGTTTGCAGAATGGGCAAAAGTTTACTTTGGAACATAAATGGGCTTAAATGACTCTTATCTTGCCATTTTGCAATAACAGTAAGTCTTAGGGAACATAGCCCAGTCATTAAACAAGGACCCCTGATGTATGGGTGACTGTAGCATGTGATATTGAGATGTTGATCTGTCAACTAACAATACAGGTACACCACTGATTTTCCAAAGCCTTGCCGGATTAACCATTTTGCTGGACCAACCGTGGTAACGTGATAATAATTCATCAACACATCTCTAACCCACTAATCATACATCTCCCATGTGTCTAAGTATACCATGGACTGCTAGAAATTCACATCAAACAAATATCAAATGTTTGAGCACCCTAAGATGGTAAGTCTGTCCTTAGATTGTTTGAATCCTGTGGAGTCTTCTTCGTCTTCTGTTGTTAGTGTTTTCCTAGGTGTGCATCGCCAGAATAATGCAGTTTCGTCTGCCTTATACACCTCCTCAGGACTGAGGTGCTCGTCAACTATGAGTTTCGCAAATTCGTCCACATACTTGGCAGCTTTTTTCCGCACATTCTATTCATGGAAATTCCAAGACACTTCTTGAATCTTTGAAGCCATCCTTCACTATAGTCACGCTCATGTTGTAGCTTAAGTTCTTTACGGAACAACTTAGCCTGGTCCATTATCATGCTACCTGACAAGTCCACTCAATCACTCCGGCACTGTCGAAACCATTCCACCATCCCTTGATCATGCTCAGTACTCTTACCATCTTTCATAGTTTTTCTAATCGTCATTTGCTTCTTGGAATCGCTGTCTACATAGAATTTCAACATTTTCTCCCTTTGCTTCTTTATATCATAAACAGTTGATGAACCAATACTATAGATGCCACACAGCTTATGCACCGAAACATCACGATCCATTTTTTCAACAGTTCTACTTTATCTTGGATCAATATGGACTGGTGTTTACGTTTGACACCGTGAGTGATGCTCTCATATGTCTTAGAAGCCATAGCTAGGATTAAATTTAAGCAAAATAAGCTAAGAATCTCACAGAATTGCAGTACCACCACCAACAAGTGCAGTGTAAAGAATGTAAATAAGTGTGCCCTACTCACAATGCCATCTGTGGCCACCCAGTAAACCAGTCTGGTGGCCACGGTAATTTCAGGTTCCCTCACATAATTTTGTCCACACTAAAGGAGGTGCCAAACCATCAGTTGCCGGAAATTTGGTGGTGTATCTGTACGAGCAATAACCCATGCATTGTCAATCAACAAATATAGCAGTTACGGTTAAGCCATCTGTCTTTATCTTTTATCATTGCTGCATTCCTACTATGATGGGGTAGATCAGGTACATCCTTTTAACTCCTATGTTCCAGGCTCTATACTCTAGTGTCTACATTTACCACTAGATCTTCAACAAAACATGAAAATATTGATGAATTTCATTTAGCAATATTGTTTTTGAGGTGTTTGTAAAGCTTAACCAAGATTACACATCAAGCTAGCCAATCAATTGTTATCAAATCTAACACTATTTTCTATGCTTTTCACTTGATCCTTAGTAACATTTTTGCCTAGTTATCAGCCTTTTCAGTTCTATAAATGTTGCTGGTACACTTGTGACCAGAGTTCTACACACACGAGACATGTTTTGATGTTTTCCACCTCATTTTCAATCTCCTAAAGAAGCCATGATCTATGTATAGATACCACATCAGCAGCAGTAATAATTCACCCTGAAATATTTCATACTTTTAAGGTACCCTTCAAATACTACAGTGGAAAGAATCTTGTTGGACAGTGTAACTGGCAGCTGTGAAAATGATAACTGTGTGTTTGGTAGTCAAAAACCAGAAGAAATAGGATGCAATTTTGATGGAAAGTAGTGCTATGGAGGAATATGATAATGATGATCAAAAATTTTAAATTGGGCACCATGATGGCAGTCACACGGCTACAGAAATATGAAAAGCATTATAGCTGCTAAAGCAAGTTTGTTTTCCCTTTTTTAATATTTTAGGTCTTTTAACATTTCATCAAGTAAGGTGAATTCCTTTCACTACCTTTTCCATATTTCTAACAAGACCTTAGGCTTGGAAATGCAAAAACAAACCAAGCCTTAGGAATTACATTCTTAACATTTCCTTCAATAACTTAATTTAAGCAATTATGTAATCTATGACTCGATAAAACTTTACTGAATTATACTCATCAAATGAGAAAATAGATATCATCTTGGATCTTGAAATACATTAACCAAATGAGAATTCATAATCTAGCTACAGTAAACTTTTGGAGATTCTACAAAAGTGCAAAAGATTACTATCACAATATTGGTTACAGGAAAAACTGGAAAGTAACTGACCCTGGTGCTGGCTTAACCTGTTTTATCATATAATACTGGCTTAATATATTTTCATAATGTCTAACACTTTTTTTATTTCATTTGTTGGTTGTTCATTATTCATACTTACATTAAGAGGTTTCTTGTCATTTCCTGTAACAGTTATTAGGCACTTTCTTGATCTGTTCATGACAACTGCCGATCAGGTATATGATGGGTGGTCTCCATCTGTGCATGCCCATTTTTACCTAATTGTGCAGTATGAGGGAGTTATACATTTGTGAGGTCCTGTCTCATGGAATTTGCTGTCATACAAACTTTTCAAAACTTTTGCATACTGTCAGCGTTTACATTGCTAATGCTTGGCTTCTGCCATCCAGTACTCTGCAACTTTTCTGATATCTTTTCACAAACATTTTTTGTTTAGTTCCTTGTTGTGCTTCCAGATGTTTCACATGGCCACAAAATGCTTTAAAGACAGCAAAAGAGGCATGCCACAGAAATAAGTTTTGTGAAAAAAGCCTACTTCTAATTAGATAATTCACAGAGTGACATAGGTCACCTAAGTGCCCTTCTCTACTCCTCCCTGTAATGCTCAGTACATCCTAACACATTCTCCACCATCATATGCCTTCATCAACATATTTTCTGGAAAGTTTCTGTTAAATATCATTTAAGTCAATAAGTATATGATAAGCAGTTCTAAAGTAAATGCAATGAAAGTGGATGGCTATGCAACTGGCCATGAGAAGAAATATTATGTAAGGTAAATGTTTTTGGGAGCACGAGTGAGCATGTCAGCAGTTTCATTGCAAAAGACCAGGTATAAGTGATGGGTGATTTGAAAGCAAAGGTGAGTAATGTGGCAGTTGAGGGTATAACTGTAGGGGCATAGGGTATTCAGTATCATAAATGGAAATTGTCAACAGCTTGTGGAGTTACGGGCAAAAAAAGGACTGGTAGTTGGGGATACCCGGTTTAAAAGAGGGTCAGAAACAAGTATACATATGAGTAGGAAAGATGGTCAGCAGGCATTACTGGATTACATACTAAGTGATGGGGTGTAAAAGAGGCAGCTTTGAATGCAAATGTAATAAGAAAGGTACCATGTAGGATGTCTGATCACTAACTTGTGGAGGCATGGGTGAAGATTTGTATAGGTTTTTGGAAAAGAGGAAACAAAATTGGTGAGAAGGGAGTGCTGAGAATAAATGACCTTGGAAAAGAGAATTGAGTGAAGAAATACCAGGAGATATTGACTATAGAATGGCAAAAGGTGAGAGCAACTTCACAAAGGGGAGTGGGTGAGGAAGAGAAGGCATTCAGGGAAGCAATGATGCCATGTGTGACAGATGTAAGTAGCATGTGAAAAGTGGGAGGTGGATGGATTAGAAAGGGTAGTAAGTAGTGGGATCAAGTAGTAAAGTTGCTAGTGAAAAAGAAAAGAGAGGCATTTGGGTACTACTTACATGGAAAGGGTTGAAAGGATTGGGGGATGTATAAGAGATACTGGCAGGTGGTCAAGAGGAAGGTACACAGGTTGAAAAGAGGATAAATGAGAGTTGGGGTGAGCTAGGATCTGTAAACTTCAGGGAGAAAAACAAGAGAACAAATAAAGGGAAGTGGGAACAGGTAGTGATGACGTTAGGAAGAGAGTGTGAGTGTTCAAAAGGACTGTTGAATGTGTTTTATGGTAGTTTGACAGATTAAAGGTGTCTGGGTCGGGGTGGTATACGAAGTGCGAGAGCCATAGAAAGTGGTTTGGTAAAGAGTGAACAACAGCTTTACATAATGAGGTAAGGAGTGGATGGTACTGTACTTGAATTTAATAAGAGGGTGACTGTGTTGTTGACTGGTTAGTTAGGATTTTCAATGTAAGTATGGATCAAGGTGAGGTTTGGGAGGAATGGCAGAATGCATGTATAATGCCACTGTATAAAGGCAAGGGAGATGAAGGCAAGTGTTCAAACAACAAAGGTATATGTTTGTTGAGTGTACCTGTTTAGTTCTACTGAAGTGAAGTGACTAAGACTGGAGAGGAGAAGCATGGTTTCATATGTGGTAGACTGTGCATCAGAAATACTTAGAGAAACAGATGGATTTGTATATGGCATTTATGGATCTCAGGAAAGCAAATGATAGGGGTGACAGAAAAGCCCTTTGGAAGGTCTTAAGAATAAATGGTGTGAGAGGAAACTTGCTAAAAGCAATGAGATTTTATCAAGAGTGCAAGGCATATGTACGAGTAAGAAGAGGAGAATGAATGGTTCCAAGAGAAGGTTGGTCTGCAGCAAGGGTGCATGATAGCATCTTTGTTTTTTGAATTATTCATGGGTGGGGAGAGTGGTAAGTGCGGGAGTCTTGAAGACAGGGGCAAGTATGCAGTTTGTAAGGGACAAGAGGGCCTGGAAAGCAAGTCATTTGTCATTTGCTGATGACATAGGACTGGTGCTAGATTCAAGTGAGAAACTGCAGAAGTTAGTGACTGAGTTTGGAAGAGTGTATTAAAGGAGGAAGTTGAGAGTAAATGAGACTAAAAGCATGGACTTTAGGTTTAGCAGAGGTGTGGGCCAGGCTAGCTGGAGTGTGAGTTTGAATAGAGAAAAATTGGAAGAAGTGAGGTGTTTTAGATATCTGGGAGCGGACACGACAGTAAATGGAACCATGAGAGCAGAATTGAATTAAAGGGTGGGTGAGGAGGCAAGGGCTCAAGGAACACTAATAAATGTATGGAAAGAGAGACTGTTATCTGGGAGGGCAAAAATGGGTATGTAAGAGGGTATATTAGTCCAAACAATATTAAATTGATGAGAGGCATGAGCTATAGATAAGGCTTTGTGGAGGAAGAAGGATGTGTTGGAAATGAAATGTATGAGAACAATGGGCACTGTTGGGATGTACGATTGAGCAAATAATGAAAGGGTGAGAGAGAGATGTGGTAATAAAAGGAGTGTGTTTCTGAAAGTTAAAGTGGTTTTGCTGAAATGGTTTGGACATCTGGAGACCATGCAATACTCAGCAAGCTGCTTGGTAAACAAGCGTTGTTTACCAATAGTGTCTTAGCTACATCTCTTCCTTGTATATCAACTGACTGCTCCACATATTCTCTCCCATTCTTGTATCTCCCTTGACGATGTGATCATTACACAAAAGCGCACTTGGGAACTTATTGTTTTTCATTTTCCCTGTGGACTCATAGGAATATCTTGATCATGTGCAAAATTGTGATCCTTTCCCATATACATATATACATACATATATGCAGACATATACATATATACATACATAAATGCAGACATATACATATATACACATGTACATATTCATAACCTGCTTGCCTTTATCCATTCCCGGCGCCACCCTGCCCCAGGAAACAGCATTGCCACCCCCTGCATCAGCGAAATAGCACCAGGAAAACACACAAAAAGGCCACATTCGTTCACAAGCAGTCTCTAGCTGTCATGTGTAATGCACAGAAACCACAGCTCCCTAACCACATCCAGGCCCCATAGACCATTCTATGGTTTACCTCAGATGTTTCACATGCCCTAGTTCAGTCCATTCATGGCATGCCAACCCCAGTATACCACATCATTCCAATTCATTCTATTCCTGGCATGCCTCTCACCCTCCTGCATGTTCAGGCCCTGATCACTCAAAATATTTTTCACTCCAACCTCCACCTCTAATTTGGTCTCTTGCTTCTTGTTCCCTCTAATTCTGACACATATATCCTCTTTGTCAACCTTTTTTCACTCATTCTCTCCATATGTCCAAATCATTTCAAGACACCTCTTCTGCTCTCTCATTACCCTTTCATTACTTACTCAATCAAACCACCTCACAACACATATTGTCCTCAAGCATTTCATTTCCAACACATTCACCATCTTAAATACAACTCTATCAATAGCCCATGCCTCGCAACCATATAATTTTGTTGGAACTACTATTCCTTCAAACATATCCATTGTTGCTCTCCAAGATAACGCTCCTCTTTCCACACACCTTCATTGCTCCCAGAACCTTAGCCCCCTCCCCCACCCTATGATCCATTTTGGCTTCCATTAGCTGCCAAGTCCACTCCCAGATATCAAAAACACTTTATTTCCTAAAATATTTCTCCATTCATACTTATATCCCAACAAACTTGTCTCTCAACCCTGCTGAACCTAATACCCTTGCTGTTATTCACATTTACTCTCAACTTTCTCTTTTCACATACTTTTCCA